>NW_027195200.1:147500-282505 GCF_038502225.1 Cherax quadricarinatus | reverse complement strand
GGTGTTATTCCCACTCCAGCCTCCCTGACAGTAGCATCGGTGGTGTTATTCCCACTCCAGCCTCCCTGACAGTAACCATGGTGGTGTTATTCCGGAACTATGCATGCTCTCTGCCAATCCCTAGGTACCTTACCTTCTTCCATACATTTATTAAATAATAGTACTAACCACTCCAAAACTATATTCCCACCTGCTTTTAACATTTCTATTCCTCACTCCTACAAGATGTTATTCCTCCTTGCCCTATACACGAAATCACAGCTTCCCTATCTTCATCAACATTTAACAATTCCTCAAAATATTCCCTCCATCTTCCCAATACCTCTAACTCTCCATTTAATAACTCTCCTCTCCTATTTTTAACTGACAAATCCATTTGTTCTCTTGGCTTCCTAAACTTGTTAATCTCACTCCAAAACTTTTTCTTATTTTCAACAAAATTTGTTGATAACATCTCACCCACTCTCTCATTTGCTCTCTTTTTACATTGCTTCACAACTCTCTTAACCTCTCTCTTTTTCTCCATATACTCTTCCCTCCTTGCATCACTTCTACTTTGCAAAAACTTGTCATATGCTAACTTTTTCTCCCTTACTACTCTCTTTACATCATCATTCCACCAATTGCTCCTCTTCTCTCCCGCACCCACCTTCCTGTAACCACAAACTTCTGCTGAACACTCCTACACTACATTTTTAAACCTACCCCATATCTCTTCGACCCTATGCTCGGCCTATGCTCTCATTAACCCATCTATCCTCCAATAGTTGTTTATATCTTACCCTAACTGCCTCCTCTTTCAGTTTATAAACCTTAACCTCTCTCTTACGTGATGCTTCTATTCTCCTTGTATCCCATCTACCTTTTACTCTCACTGTCGCTACAACTAAAAAGTGATATGATATATCTGTGGCCCCTCTATACACATGTACATCCTGAAGTCTACTCAACAGTCTTTTATCCACCAACATAATCCAAGAAACTACTGTCATTTCGCCCTACATCATATCTTGTATACTTATTTATCCTCTTTTTCTTAAAATATGTATTACATATAACTAAACCCCTTTCTATACAAAGTTCAATCAAAGGGCTCCCATTATCATTTACACCTGGCACCCCAAACTTACCTACTACACCCTCTCTAAAATTTTCTCCTACTTTAGCATTCAGGTCCCCTACCACAATTACTCTCTCACTTGGTTCAAAGGTTCCTATACATTCACTTAACATCTCCCAAAATCTCTCTCTCTCCTCTACATTCCTCTCTTCTCCAGGTGCATAAACGCTTATTATGATCCACTTTTCGCATACAACCTTTACTTTAATCCACACAATCCTTGAATTTACACATTCATATTCTCTTTTCTCCTTCCATAACTGATCCTTCAACATTATTGCTACCCCTTCCTTAGCTCTAACTCTCTCAGATACTCCAGATTTAATCCCATTTATTTCTCCCCACCGAAACTCCCCTACCCCCTTCAGCTTTGTTTCGCTTAGGGCCAGGACATCCAACTTCTTTTCATTCATAACATCAGCAATCATCTGTTTCTTGTCATCCGCACTACATACATTATACAATAATAAAAATTAAAAGACGACAGAAAAATTAATCCATTATGACAAGACTAAAAACAGAAAAGCAACTTTTATAAGATTTTCTTCGGATTTTTAACCCCAGAGAGTTAGCCATTCAAGATAATCCAAGAAAGTCAGTGCGTCATCGAGGACTGTAACTTATTTCCATTGGGGACCTTAATCTTGTCCCCCAGGATGCGACCCACACCAGTCGACTAACACCCAAGTACCTATTTGCTGTTAGGTGAACAGGACAGTATGTGTAAGGAAACGCGTCAAAATGTTTCCACTCGCCTAGAATCGAACCCGGGCCCTCCGTGTGTGAAGCGGGAGCTTCAGCCACCAGGCCACCGGGGCCACCCCACAGATACAGCAAGTTGTAACAACAGAATTTTCAATAGCGACAAACTGACAAAAACATCCTTAAATTCTCAAAAATATTAATAGCATTTTACTCTAGAGATAAGGAAGACAAAACCTTGGCATATTTAGACATTTTGAAATTAAAAAAAAAACTCCATGACTGGTCTTATATGGCCTAAAGTCAGTTGATATATTGTTTCACATTTCTAAAACTCTCTTATAAATTTGCTGTTCTAAGAAGCACTGCTGAGTATATTGGACACGACTTCTTTCTAATATAAGGTGCAACCCTTTGAGTTCTTCACTCAGAGAGTATCCTCAGTCTTATGATCTCTTAAGCTACAGTAGATCAAGAAAAAATGAAGTATGACTTAAAAACAGAAGCTGAATAAGTAAGCGGTTCTGGTGTTTTGTAAATCATTCATATCAACAAAGAATCCTGCATTTTCTTGCCACCATCTTCTATATATATAGAATGTGCAAAAGTGTGTGACTGTGTCGGTAACAGAAAATACTCTCGGAAATAGAGAGACTGACTGGCAGAGAGAGAGACAGAGACAGAGACAGACAGACACAGGCAGTCAGAAAGACAGACACAGCCGTGCTCTAACAGCGTGTTAAAGTTTGCTCATAGTGTTGTCCAGATTCCTTGGGTCATCAATAATCAACCATGAAGCTGGACAAAACCCAATTTTCCTTAGTCTCCAAGGAACTATCTCCCTGAAACTCCATTGACCCATGACACTCACATGCTCCCATTGTCATACATAGTAACAAAATGAAGCACAGACATGAATGATTCATCATTTTATGTTTTGAAATGCTGGGAATGTGATTTCACCAGGTTGAATTTACCTGGAGAAATAAAGAAAAGGTGTGATAATCATTATGTCTACCCCACACGCAGGCATACAGGCGTAAAAGTAATACTTCTAAACAAACATTTTGTCCCATTTTATTACCTTTGAAATGAGACCAAAATGACCACCCAAAAATAACGTACAACAGAGTAAGATGGAATTATGCAAGTCTTGTATTGAATTTATAGTCTAACAGAAAAAGAAAGGAATATCATAATTTAAGAAGCAACTGAAGAAACCATAATTGTAGCAGACGTAGTTATATATATTGCTGAAAGTTAAGGAGTTTTGAATATATATTTGAGGGTTGAGCAGGATGGCCTTTCTTGATGCAGCGGCATAGGCGACTGCGCGGTTTTCGACACCAGCGCCGCTGGTGTGGGACATTAAGCCACTGCGGAACACGCTTCTATTGAACTCTTTTCCAACCCTGCAGACAGGGGTCTGGTTCTCGAACTAGTAGATCATGGGCAAATGCCCATGATCTACTAGTTCTGTGGTACAAAACTTCTGGAGTCTGTGAAATCATCCTTGCTTTCTGATTTCAGTGACAGAATAACTGCTTCCTGAGGTGGTTCACCTCAGAAAGCAGATATTCTGTCACTGTCAGTGGCACCTCCTCCAAAGAGCTATATAATTAAAGCACAAGCGAACTAAATGATTTCTTCAGTAGCTTCAGTTCTTTAAAAGCTGACAGGAACCCACAGCTTCAATAACATAATTATGGGACTTGTTCATGACTCTAAAACATAGGCGTTTTGAACAGCCTCTCAGTCCAAAAGTTGAATCACAGCTAATGACTGCAGCAAAGAGAGGAGGTGAGCTACATAGTTTTCTATCTAAAGTTTCAATAATGTCGATTATGGTCAAAATGCGTTCATGCTTCCTAGTGCCGTAGCTGACAGAAACTTCACACTTACTAACATATATGGCTTCAAAGAGAGGAGAATGATAGGTACGAATGATCACAATATGTGAGTCGGGGGTCCTCACCAAAAAGTTTGAATGACCTGTCCTCAGGGAATGAAGAATCAGTAGCACGGGTCGTGTATCCCCTTCCTCTTGTAAGAATTCTCCTTCTGTGTCATGGCCTGGTTCCCATCACCACCGGAAGTGTATAGATCAACAAAGTTAACCAGGTCTCCATAGGATCTCCAAGGTACTGAAAGAGCTCTACTTGAGTTTTGTTATCAGTTATAATAATTAAATATTTTCGATAGAAATTTTTGGGGATTTGCAAACCTATGCATTTTTTTTTTTTTTTTTTGGAAAGGGCATTACATAAAAAATCCGAGAACCACTGTTTCTATTTGCATAAAGTGTACGTGTGGCTGTCGTATTGGATTTTTTCAATGGCTGCTTTATTTAATACATATTCTGACATCTGTGCTTCTCTTCAATCTATATATTTACATAAGTGTAATTTACAGATTTATAACATCAATCATAACTCCGTCTTCAGGTAGCAATAGTTTAGTTTTGAAAGTATGTCACGGTCACGAGGCAGCTATAACAATGGATTTATATTAATGTTGGTAGAATTACCTACAATATGTTAGGTAAAAGGACACAAGTGCAATTAATGTGACATTTTGTGTTTAATTTGTGTATTCACTTTCGGTGAATATTTACACGGGCAAAGGCTTAGACTCTTGTAGATGCTTAGTTAATGTTTGTGCTTTCTTTAGTGCTATTTAATTGTTGATTCTTCCAGGAAATTGAGTACTTTTACCAAGAGTGAAGATTCGGAAGTTATTGAATTGAGTTCCGGCAGGAAAAAAAGAACCAAATACAATGGAAGAGGTGCATTCTCCTTCAAGAGGACAGCACAAGCAAAGGAACCCTTGTAAGTGATCCAGGGACAGAATAATTTCAAAAGCTGCTGCATGTAGTGAAATAAAATCGCCTCAAGGAATGCACTGAAGACGATTGGAAGGAAATCAGTCCTAGTACTAAGTCTTCCTCATTTTCTATGAACAGATTTCTTCCGGATGGGTTTGGTTAAATAATAATAATAATAATAATAATAATAATAATAATAATAATAATAATAATAATAATAATAATAATAATCTTTATTTATTACAAGTACATGTACAAGGTATACAGTCCTAGCTGACATCAATGACATACTACTATATAGAAAGTCCCTTGTTATGCTCCGCATTTCGGGCAAATTAGGTCAGTTTTGTCCCAGGATGCGACCCACACCAGTCGATTAACACCCAGGTACCCATTTTACTGATGGGGAACATCGACAACAGGTGGAAAGAAACACGTCCAATGTTTCTACTCTGGCTGGGAATATAACCCAGGCCCTCTATTGTACTACTGTAACTTCACAGGTACTTATTAAAGGCTTATCTTATTGGATTGGCCTCGATGTCTGCTGTTAGAGATCACCTAAAGATGACTTAAAATATCCATCAATTAAAATAAGAAAAACATCAACGCTTAAAGAAGTCTTTCTCAATGGCTTACAATCATACCAAGCTGTGGTCGTAGAAAGCGGACATCTGACTTATACTCTGCTCAAGTCCTCACGTCCAATCACAGCATTTAAGTTCGCTGTGTTTCTGTTCATACCTAAGATCTTAAAGAATTACTAGAACAAACTTTAAAAGTCTTCTAGGAAGAGAACTTTGTTAGGAAATTACCACAGAAGCGATTTTCAGCGTCTGCCACAGAACAAAGTTACGAGCAACTGAACCAAATATTAAAGACATCTGGTAAAGTGACGGGACTAACAGAAAATTGAGTATCCCTTGTTAAATGGTCCCTTTGTGGGGCCAATGGTAAGCCAGTTGCTCCAGGACTTCAGGGGAGATTACAAAGACCAGGAATAAGATTTCTTTCATCACGATGAGGCAGCGCTGTTTGATTCTACATAGAGGATGCTCCTACCTACCTGGAGGGTGTTCCAACCTGCCTGAAGGGTGCCCCTACCTACCTGGAGGGTTCTCCTACCTACCTGGAGGGTTCTCCTACCTAAATGGAGGGTTCTCCTACCTAAATGGAGGGTTCTCCTACCTAAATGGAGGGTTCTACCTAAATGGAGGGTTCTACCTAAATGGAGGGAGGGTTCTACCTACCTGGAGGGAGCGCCTACCTACCTGGAGGGAGCGCCTACCTACCTGGAAGGAGCGCCTACCTACCTGGGGGGTGCTCCAACCTACCTGGAGGGTGCTCCAACCTACCTGGAGGGTGCTCCAACCTACCTGGAGGGTGCTCCAACCTACCTGGAGGGTGCTCCTACCTAGCTTAGGGTGTGTAGAAGAGAGGGAGACTACTTCCCGGTAAAAGTAGGTCTTAGACAGGGATGTGTAATGTCACCATGGTTGTTTAATATATTTATAGATGGAGTTGTAAAAGAAGTAATAGGTAGGGTGTTGGTGAGAGGGGTGGGATTAAATTGTGGGAAATCAAATACGAAATGGGAGTTGACACAGTTACTTTTAGCTGATGATACTGTGCGTATGGGAGATTCTAAAGAAAAGTTGCAAAGGTTAGTGGAGGGTATGCAAAGGTAGAAAGTTGAAAGTGAACATAGATAAGAATAAGGTGATGAGGGTATCAAACGATTTAGATAAAGAAAAATTAGATATCACATTGGAGAGAGGGAGTATTTGAAGAAGTAAATGTTTTCAGATATTTGTGAGTTGACTTGTCAGCGGATGGTTTATGAAGGATGACGTTATCCATGGAATTGATGAAGGAAAAAAGGTGAGTGATTCTTTGAGGTATCTGTGGAGACAAGAAAAAAACGTTATCCATGGAGGCAAAGAAGGGAATGTACCAAAGAATAGTGGTACCAATTCTCTTATATGGATGTGAAGCTTGGGTCGCAAACGGTGCGGCGAAGAGGCGTCTGGAGGCAGTGCAGATGTCTTGCCTAAGGTGTGGTGTAAATATTATACAGAGAATTCGGAGTGTGGAAATTAGGAGAAGGTGTGGAGTTACTAAAAGAATTATTCAGAGGGATGAAGAAGGGTTATTGAGGTGGTTTGGTCATTTAGAAAGAATAGATCAAAGTAGAATAACTTGGAGAGCGTATAAATCTGGATGGGAAGGAAGGTGGGGTAGGGGTCGTCCTCGAAGAGGTTGGCGGGAGGGGGTAAAGGAGGTTTTTTTGGCGAGGGGCTTGGACTTCCAGCAACTATGTGTGAGCGTGTTAGATAGGAGTGAATGGAGACGAATGATTTTTGGGGCCTGACGAGCTGTTGGAGTGTGAGCGGGGTAATATTTTGTGAAGGGATTCACGGAAACCGGTTATTTTTATGTAGTCGGACTTGAGTCCTGGAAATGGAAAGTACAATGCCTGCACTTTAAAGGAGGGGTTTGGGATATTGGCAGTTTGGAGGGGCATCTAAACTGTCGTATCTGAGCACCTCTGCAAACACAGTGATTATGTATGAGTGAGATAATAGTGTTGAATGATGATGAAAGTATTTTCTTTATGGGGATTTTCTTTCTTTTTGGGTCGCCCTGCCTCGGTGGGAGACGACCGACATGTTGAAAAAAAAAATTAAGTGTATGTGTGTTATTTCATATCTGTGTATATACGTGTGTATATGTTTTACAAACTGGAATAACGATCTTACTGTTGTTTTAGGTTACCATAACTGGAAGTACAAATACTCTTACTTTTTCTTTTTTTTTATTATATTTCCAAACGCTAACTGTAATCAATTGGCTGAAAAATTTATTTTCATAGTTTAGAAGAACAATGTGTGTTTCCCTGTGGAAATGACGTCGTAGTATTTTTTAGATTTATCTCTAGTTAGAATGAAAGAAATAACCTAATTGGTGCTAATATGTTCAGGGAGGCCCATTCAAATCCATGGACAGAAGCCCTCCAAACTTTCCTCAGCACTCGTGAACAACCCTCCAGATGGATCGAACAAATTGGAACCGACATCCGCATGAACAAGATACATGATCTGTGTTAAGTAAGGCATCAGCGGCACCTCTCCGCTCCATGGGATATTACCCCATTCCAAACTACCATTCCTCCATTTCCCCCCAAAATACTTCTTCAATCACACCCAAAGCTTCGCCTTGAAGCCAAACATGATGCCTTAAGGTGTATTGATAACTTAGTCATACAGCACACTCTTACACAAATTATATTCGTTGATGGTTCTGTTCACCAGTCCACTGGTGCAGCTGTTAGTGCTGCTGTTGCCATACAGAGTGATGGCTCTCATAAAGAAATTGGAGCACGCATCAATAACTGGGCCTCTACCTTTCAAACAGAACTGTTTGCCATACTCCTTGCACTGAAATGTGTCCATGTATCTAAGGTTGACACTTTAATTGTAACTGATTCTCTGTCATCCATAAATGCTCTCAACTCATTAAGTATAAATTGTGGCATGCTTGTGTCAGAAGCCAGACACAGGTATGGTAGGATTGTGAACAGTGGAGTCAGAGTGCACATGCTGTGGATTCCATCTCAAATTGGTCTTCAGATGTATGACAGAACTGATAAACTGGCTAAGCTGTATGCTTTCAAAGAGTGGGTAGATTAAAATCTTGGCTCGCCAGTTAGCAGTTTGAGAACAATAATACGAAAAGAACTTCAACTGAATTTTACTGACTTAAGACTCTGGGAGATTGACACAATTCAGTCCATCTATCATCATTCTATCATGCAGGAGGAGCCACATGTCTATGATGCATCCAACAAAATAAGCAGACTCTTGGATGTAACTACCGCCCGGTTCCGGCTGGGTTACAAGTATCTTTGGCAGGTTAAATCACCACCACCAGATGTAGACCAAACGAAATATCTCACCCTGCGTCATTATGTACTGGAGTGTGATTAAATTAATGAATTCAGAGACAACTCGCTCAGAAATGTTCAAGATATGTCAAAATATTTTATTCACAGTGGTACATTACAGACCATTCTGGAAAAATACTCTGATATGCACTCTGTAAATAAAGCATTACCACGTGTGTGTGTGTGTGTGTGTGTGTGTGTGTGTGTGTGTGTGTGTGTGTGTGTGTGTGTGTGTGTGTGTGTGTGTGTGTGTGTGTGTGTGTGTGTTTGTGTGTGTGCGCTTGTGTGCTTGTTTGCGTGTGTATTTGTGTACTCATACATGCATGAGTGCGTGCGCTCGTGTATGTACGCTCGTGTGTGTGTGTGAACTCACCTATTTGTGTGTGTGTGTGTGTGTGGACTCACCTATTTGTGTGTGTGTGTGTGTGTGTGTTTGTGTGTGTGTGTGTGTGTGTGTGTGTGTGTGGGTGTGTGTGTGTGTGTGTATTAGTGTACCCAACAATTAATATTTGCACTGAAAACTCATTACAGATGTGACCGGGTGTGGATGTGTGAATTGCTCATTAATTTATAATTTGTTCATGACTGTAACCACGTATAAACATAAGTAAATTTACTTACATGATTCATTACTTTTGTAACTTGTGAATTCATTACCTTTGTACCTTGTTCAGCTGTCAGAACTTTGGGGCCCAGTCCCTGGACCCTTTATGTACCTCTTTTGACTCCCATGCACACGATGGGAATGGAGTAGTGAAATGCGGCGGGTGCTATCCGTAGACTTTATCAGCGTTTCTCCTTAAATTAACATTCTTCATGATAGTCATACTGTTTTCTAGCGTGTTTACATGTCAGTTTCTAAACGATCGCAAACAATACCTGGAATTATATATTCGTTATGTAACGTTTAACCTAGACTGTTCCTAATTAAATCTCAGTTAAGCGCAAATAACGAGATTAAATAATGTGAAGAGGAACAAGCAGCAGCAGTGCGACGAACTGCTTTTATCCTCAGACTAACAGTATCTGTATTCTTTCTACCAAGAATCTGTTCTAATTGTGTACCTGTCTCTGCTTATATATTTACATGCTTGCATATTTCTAAATATATTTACATTTGTAAGTATAAAATTGTATATTTTTTGACAAATATTCTTCCGTAAATCTGTTTATTAATTATGGACTATTTTTATGAGAACCATCACCGACTAAATAATCTCACGTTTATGAAGCAAAACTCACACCCTGGAGCATTTGGGTGTGAGTTTCACCCCATAAAAGTTCTCGGATGAAACGTGTTGGTGGAAGTTGTTCCCTCGATGAATTCCACCACTGAAAGTCTGCTGGGCAGTTTCAGACACAAAAGTACCATTATGGAACGACACAAAAGTTTCGTTATGGAACGACACAAAAGTTTCATTATGGAACGTGTGATTAGTTGATTTTTCCATTTAATGTAGTAAAACAGGTTTCTGTTGCATTTGAAAACATTTTCCACAACTATAATCATGTGCCTCGTGAACACCAGGAAAGTCACTATTCCCTAGATTAACCAATAATTAAGTACCTCAGGTTTCCGCCATAGAGTTGTGGAACTTTAACAGTGTTTAATAAAGAGTGCTCAAAAGTGTTTAAAAACATTGTTCAGATTGTTTAAATAACAGTGTTCAGAGTGTTTAAGTAAGTGTTCAGAGAGTCTAAATAACAGTGGTCAAAGTGTTTAAAAGCCAGTGTTAGTTTAAGTTAGTTTAATATGTTTATTGTGCACCCCATACCCATCCTGTGGGCGGTAGTCAAAAGATTACAGAGGTACATAATTGGTCCAGGGACTGGACTCCAAAGTTTTGATAGCTGAGAAAATTACAGAGGTAATGACCTCACAATTACAAAGGTAATGAACTCCAGGTAGGTCGGGTCACAATCATGACAAGTTACAAAGGTATTTACAGATTACAGAGGTACGTAATGGGTCCAGGGACTGGGCCCCCAAAGTTTTGATAGCAGAACTAGGTACAAAAGTAATGAACTCATAAGTTACAAAGGTAATGAATCCTGTAAGAATGGTTACTTACGTTTATACATGGCTACAATCATGAACAAATTATAGAGTAATGAGCAATTCATACTTCCACACCCGGTCACAACTGTAGTGAGTTATTGGTGCAAATATTGATTGTTTTGTCACACACACACACACACACACACACACACACATACACACACACACACACACACACACACACACACACACACACACACACACACACACACACACGCACACACACACACACTCACACACTCTCAAACACACACACACACACACACACACACACACACACACACACACACACACACACACACACACACACACACACACACACACACACACACACACACACACACACACACACGTGGTAATGCTTTATTTACAGCTAGCAAAGTCAGGGTATTTCTCCAGAATGGTCTGTAATATACCACTGTGGATAAAATACTATGCCATTTCTTGAACATTTCTGAGTGAGTTGTCTCTAAATTCATCACACTCCAGTACATAATGACGCAGGGTGTGACAATAGTCCATCTGGCAAAGTTTACATTTCGTTTGGTCTACATTTGGTGGTGGTGATTTAACCTGCCATAGATACTTGTAACCCAGCCGGAGCCGGGCGGTAGTGACATCCAAGAATCTGCTTATTTTGTTGGATGCACCATAGACATGTGGCTCCTCCTGCATGATAGAATGATGATAGATGGACTGACTGGTGTCAATCTCCCTGAGTCTTAAGTCAATAAAATTCATTTGAAGTTCTTTTCGTATTATTGTTCTCAAACTACTACATGACAACTCAAGATTGTAATCTACTCCCTCTATGAAAGCATACAGCTTAGCCAATTTATCAGTTCTATCATGCATCTGAAGACCAATGTGAGATGGAATCCACAGCAAGTGCACTCTGACTCCACTGTCCACAATCTTACCATACCTATGTCTGGCTTCTGACACAAACATGCCACAATTATATATGTATATATATATATATGTATATATATATATATATATATATATATATATATATATATATATATATATATATATATATATATATATATATATATATATATATATATATATATATATATATATATATATATATATATATATATATATATATATATATATATATATATATATATATATATATATATATATATATATATATATATATATATATATATATATATATATATATATATATATATATATATATATATATATATATATTATATATATATATATATATATATATATATATATATATATATATATATATATATATATATATATATATATATATATATATATATATATATATATATATATATATATATATATATATATATATATATATATATATATATATATATATATATATATATATATATATATATATATATATATATATATATATATATATATATATATATATATATATATATATATATATATATATATATATATATATATATATATATATATATATATATATATATATATATATATATATATATATATATATATATATATATATATATATATATATATATATATATATATATATATATATATATATATATATATATATATATATATATATATATATATATATATATATATATATATATATATATATATATATATATATATATATATATATATATATATATATATATATTCAACTTCCAACTGTGTCCCCTTGTTGTTGTGTCCCATCTCTGGAACATTCTGTCTTTGTCCACCTTGTCAATCCCTCTCAGTGTTTTGTATGTCGTTATCATGTCCCCCCCTATCTCTCCTGTCCTCCAGTGTCGTCAGGTCGATTTCCCTTAACCTTTCCTCGTAGGACATACTCCTTAGCTCTGGGACTAGTCTTGTTGCAAGCTTTTGTACTTTCTCTAATTTCTTTACGTGCTTGGCTAGGTGTGGGTTCCAAACTGGTGCCGCATACTCCAATATATGCTTAACGTACACGGTGTAAAGGGTCCTTAACGATTCCTTATTAAGATGTCGGAATGCTGTTCTGAGGTTTGCTAGACGCCCATATGCTGCAGCAATTATTTGGTTGATGTGCGCTTCAGGAGATGTTCCTGGTGTTAAACTCACACCAAGATCTTTTTCCTTGAGTGAGGTTTGTAGTCTCTGGCCCCCTAGACTGTACTCCGTCTGCGGTCTTCTTTGCCCTTCCCCAATCTTCATGACTTTACACTTGGTGGGGTTGAACTCCAGGAGCCAATTGCTGGACCAGGTCTGCAGCCTGTCCAGATCCCTTTGTAGTTCTGCCTGGTCTTCAGTCGAATGAATTCTTCTCATCAACTTCACGTCATCTGCAAACAGGGACACTTCGCAGTCTATTCCTTCCGTCATGTCGTCCACAAATACCAGAAACAGCACTGGTCCTAGGACTGACCCCTGTGGGACCCCGCTGGTCACAGGCCCCCACTCTGACACCTCACCAAGTACCATGACTCGCTGCTGTCTTCCTGACAAGTATTGCCTGATCCATTGTAGTGCCTTCCCTGTTGTCACTGCTTGGTCCCCACAGTTTTTGCACTAATCTCTTGTGTGAAACTGTGTAAAACGCCTTCTTGCAGTCCAAGAAAATGCAATCCACCCAACCCTCTCTCTCTTGTCTTACTGCTGTCACCATGTCATAGAACTCCAGTAGGTCTGTGACACAGGATTTCCCGTCCCTGAAACCATGTTGGTTGCTGTTGATGAGATCATTCCTTTCTAGGTGTTCCACCACTCTTCTCCTGATAATCTTCTCCATGACGTTGCATACTATACATGTCAGTAACACTGGTCTGTAGTTAAGTGCTTCATGTCTGTCTCCTTTTTTAAAGATTGGGACTACATTTGCTGCCTTCCATGCCTCAGGCAATCTCCCTGTTTCAATAGATGTATTGAATATTGTTGTTAGGGGTACACATAGCGCCTATGCTCCCTCTCTCAGGACTCATGGAGAGATGTTATCCGGCTCCATTGCCTTTGAGGTATCTAACTCACTCAGAAGCCCCTTCACTTCTCCCTCAGTTGTATGTACTGTGTCCAGCACTTGGTGGTGTACCCCACCTCTACGTCTTTCTGGAGCTCCTTCTGTCTCCCATGTGAACACTTCTTTGAATCTCTTGTTGAGTTCCTCACATACTTCATGGTCATTTCTTGTTGTCTCTCCTCCTTCCTTCCTTAGCCTGATTACCTGGTCCTTGACTGTTGTTTTCCTCCTGATGTGGCTGTATAACAGCTTCGGGTCAGATTTTACTTTTGCCGCTATGTCGTTTTCATATTGTCGTTGGGCCTCCCTTCTTGTCTCTGCATATTCATTTCTGGCTCTACGACTGCTCTCCTTATTCTCCTGGGTCCTTTGCCTTCTATATTTCATCCATTCCCTAGCACATTGGTTCTTCCCTACCTGCACCTTTGGGTGAACCATGGGCTCATCCTAGCTTTTTCATTATTCCTGTTACCCTTGGGTACAAACCTCTCCTCAGCCTCCTTGCACATTGTTGTTACATATTCCTTCATCTCATTAACAGGCTTCCCTGCCAGTTCTCTGTCCCACTGAACCCCATTCAGGAAGTTCCTCATTCTCATGAAGTCCCCTTTCTTGTAGTTTGGCTTCATTCGCCCTGGCCTTCCTGCCTCCCCCTCCACTTGTAGCTCTACTGTGTATTCGAAGCTTAAAACCACATAATCGCTGGCCCCAAGGGGTCTTTCATATGTGATGTCCTCAATATCTGCACTACTCAAGGTGAATACTAGGTCCAGTCTTGCTGGTTCATCCTCTCCTCTCTCTCTTGTAGTGTCCCTTATATGTTGGTACATGAAGTTTTGCAGTACCACCTCCATCATCTCAGCCCTACATGTATCTTGCCCCCCATGTGGCTCCAAGTTCTCCCAATCGATTTCCTTGTGGTTAAAGTCACCCATGATCAGGAGCTTTGCCCTGCATGCATGAGCTCTTCTGGCCACTGCAGCCAGTGTGTCAACCATCGCTCTATTGCTCTCATCATACTCTTGCCTTGGCCTCCTGCTGTTCTATGACTGAGTGAAATGTGTCACCAGAGTAAGAGTGAGTGGGATCAGCGTCCCACTGACCTGAGCAGGCCTAGAGAGGGCAGCACCTGAGTGCCATGAAATATGAACTAAACTGGCAGACAGCATAGGCTGCCTGTGCAGACAGTACAGGCTGTCTATGTTTGCTCGGCCACCTACCTCGTGTCGTCCCGATGCAACAATACTGGTAGTAAAAAAAACTCGGTCTCTCTCTCTTAGGAACAGGGCACAAAACACAAAATAAAAACATGTATATAAACATATGGACATGGAAAAAAAAACTTCCTACGGGGAGGGAAGAAAAAAAACATGTGGGGTGTGCTGAACAACGTGGTCAAAGGCAGTGAGCGTCAATGGGCATCACTGAACGCCTTCCTGCGTCTGGACAGATACTGCAACACAGGAGACATCACTGAGGCTGAGCTGTGACGTAACAGGGTACGGTCTCCTCTAGAACGGCGAAGCAGTCATCGTAGGAGTCACTGCAAGTTTTCACTCAACCTGGAGCACAACATGCTGGTGCCCTTGAGTGAGGAGTCGTCAGTACTCGGCAACTGGGCAAGACTTTTTCTGGCAAGCGACTCAGGAGGACATTTCTCGACTGGTACTGTCGCTGGGCTGTCACTGCCGGCGAGCATGAAGTGAGTTGTGGCAGAAACGACTGGGCGAAACATCAGAGAGTCATAACATCATACACCAGACTACAGTGAACGAACTAGCAGCCAAAGTGACATCATCTTTGTGCAGGAGCTCACTGAAGCTTGTGGCACGAGGCTGACACATTGCCTGCCGACAGGGCTTAAACTGCGGTTTGACGAGTGTCATTCTCTCGACACTTGGAGTTATAGCAGAGGTTAGTTTAAGCATCCCCAGACTTGTTTCTCTACATATAACTGCACTCTGAAGGTATGGAGGTGAAGTTAAACAAATCTCGATTGGAATCGTAGTGGGTACGATTCTGCAGGCATCTATGAGCGACAAGCATAAGAGCTTTTTGTACAAGGGACTCATATGCTCAGGGCTGACTAATATCAGCGGTCAAACGCGCTGGTCACACCGCTGGTCACACCAGGTGACAAATAACACAGTGGTGCTACTCAGTGGTCTGGGCTCAAGACCACACTGAACACATGGAAACTTTACACACACCCGCAGTACATGCGGTACAACATGGCTTAAACTAACAAATGATGCTTTTCTGTGCAAAAAATTGACACTAAGCCATACACTAACATGTGAGAACACTGACTGAGAGGAATTAATTAACACACGACATATATCTTCTCTCAATCTTCTCAACAATACTGATATAATTACTGAAACACTCGATGTGACATCATGTGATGTCAGGCGTGACGTCACGAGGTGACATCAGCAGCACTGTGACGTCAGCAGACGTCTCGAGGTGACGTCAGGCAGACATCATGACGTCATGAAGTCTGGCAGCATCGTGGGTAACGTCGTGAAGTCGGACAGCATTGTCGGTGACGTCAATATGATGCAGGCAGAAGACCACAACATGTGGCCTGGGACATCTGGCTTGGTAACCCACGTGGCTTGTAGATCCACGTGACATCGTCGCCACTCCACGTGGCTTGCTCCACGTGGCTTGGTGATCGATGTGGCATGCTGATCCACGTAGCTTCGAGTGGCCTCGGGCACTCGGATACACAGCTCTGGCAATGAATTCACACAGAAAACAGCAGAAAACACAGCAGAGGAAGTGAGCACATAGTGGTGGAATGTGGTGGTAGGCGGGTGAGGTGTGAGTGAGGCAGGAACCCGGCCGCTTCGTCCTCTCCCACCCACAACACAAGAAGACACACTGGATGCAGAAATCACCACAAAACTCACCTCTTGCTTGCTGAAATAGCTGTGCTGAGCTGAACAACAACAGCAGAATATACAAGTGACGTTGAACACATGACTTGAGAAACAGCATGGGACACTGTGGCATGGAGTCAATGGGACGCCACTTACAATTCTCGAAGAAATTCGGCAAATTTCGGCCTGGATCCTGCTTGTACCTGTGTCTGGATGCTGAAACGTGCAGACACAACATCAGGATAACTCGTTGAGAGACGGATGTTTCTTGTGTAGGGTGATGAAGTGAAGATAACTTCATCCCTCTTCCTTCCTCTCTCTGGGCAAACACACTTGCTGCGACCACCGCTACCACCAATGTTTATGAGTTTATTTGGTGATGCTGCAGCGGGGTACAATTATAAACGTCTTCGGAGGCTTCTTACTTTATTTGCAAAGTCGTGGTGGGTACACAGGCTTGTGTGTTTGTGCCCATGGCCCGGGAGGCCATGCCCGCGAGGGAGAGAGGAGTGGACACTTCTTGACTGAGTGAAATGTGTCGCCAGAGTGAGAGCGAGTGGGACCTGAGTGCCTCTTCACTGATCGCTACTCTGTGTGTGTGTGTGTGTGTGTGTGTGTGTGTGTGTGTGTGTGTGTGTGTGTGTGTGTGTGTGTGTGTGTGTGTGTGTGTGTGTGTGTGTGGGCGGGTGGGTGTGTGTGTGTGAGTGTATGTGTGTGTGTGTATACTCACCTAATACACCTAATTGTGGTTGCAGGGGTCGAGATTCAGCTCCTGGCCCTGCTTCCTCACTGACCAGTACTGGGTCCTCCCTCTCCCTGCTCCATGAGCTTTATCATACCTCGTCTTAAAACTATAAATGGTTCCTGCCTCCAGTACATCACTTGCCAGACTATTTCACTTCCTAACAACTCTGTGGCTGAAGAAATACTGCCTAACATCCCTTTGACTCATCTGAGTCTTCAACTTCAAATTGTGACCCTTTGTTTCTGTGTCCCATTTCTTGAACATCCTGTCACTATCCACCTTATCTATTCCACGCAATATTTTGTATGTCATCCAGTGTCGTCAGACCGATTTCCCTTAACCTTTCTTCGTAGGACATTCCCCTTGGCTCTGGAATCAGCCTTGTTGCAAACCTAAGCACTTTCTCTAATTTCTTGAAGTGCTTAACCAGGTGTGGGTTCCAAACTGGTGCTGCGTACTCCAGTATGGGCCTGACGTACAGTCTTGAACGATTCCTTACTGAGGTATAGGAATGCTATTCTCAGGTTTGCCAGGCGTCCATATGCCGCAGCAGTTATCTGCTTAATGTGTGCTTCTGGCGACGTGCTCGGTATTATATTTACCCTTTGTGTGTGTACTCACCTAGTTGAGGTTGCAGGGGTCGAGCCCAAGCTCCTGGCCCCGTGCGTGTGTGTGTGTGTGTGTGTGTGTGTATGTACTCACCTAGTTGTGGTTGCGGGGGCCTAGTCACAGCTCCTGGCCCCGCCTCTTCAACTGGTCGCTTCCCGGTGAGCTTTATCATACCTCTTCTTATAGCTATGTATGGAACCTGCTTTCACTTCATCACTACCCAGGCTATTCCACTTCCTGACAACTCTGTGACTGAAGGAATACTTCCTAATATCCCTGTGGTTTATCTTCCAACTATGAACCCTTGTTGCTCTGTACCATCTCTGGAACATCCTGTCTCTGTCCACCTTGTCTATACATCTCAGCATTTTATAAGCCGTAATCTTATGTCCCCTAACTCTCCAGACTTCCAGTGTTATCAGGTAGATTTCCCTTAACCTCTCCTCGTTGGACATACCCTGTAGCTCCGGGACTAGTCTTGTTGCAAACCTCTGCACTTTCTCTAGTTTCTTTACATGCTTGGCTAGGTGAGGGTTCCAAACTGGTGCTGCATATTAAAATATGGGCCTAACATACACAGTGTACAGAGTCTTGAATGACTCCTTATTTAGATGTCGGAATGCTGTCCTTGGGTTTGCCAAGCGCCCGTATGCTGCAGCAGTTATTTGGTTGATGTGCTCCTCAGGAGATGCTCACGGTGTTATACTCACACCAAGATCTTTTTCCTTGAGTGAGGTTTGTAAGCTCTGGCTCTCCTACACTGTACTCCATCTGTGGTCTTCTTTGCCCTTCCCCAATCTTCATGACTTTGCAATTGGTGGGGTTGAATTCTAGGAGCCAGTTTCTAAATCAGGCCTGCACACTGTCAAGATCCCTTTGTAGTTCTGCCTGGTCTTCGTCTGATTGAATTCTCCTCATCTACTTCACATCATCTGCAAACAGGGACACTTCGGAATCTATTCATTCCGTCAGGTCGTTCACAAATACCAGGAATAACACTGGTCCTAGGACTGATCCCTGTGGCACCCCGTTCGTTGCCGGCGCCCACTCTGACACCTCGCTACATACCATGGCTCGCTGTCGTCTTCTTGACAGGTATTCTCTGATCCACTGTAGTGCCTTCCCTGTTATCCCTGCCTGGTCCTCTAGCTTCCGCACTAATCTCTTGTGTGGAACTGTGTCAAACGCCTTCTTACAGTCCAAGAAAATGCAATCTACCCACCCCTCTCTCTCTTGTCCTACTGCCATCACCCTGTCATAGAACTCCAGTAGGTCTGTGACGCAGGATTTCCCTTCCTTGAAACCGTGCTGGCTGTCATTGATAAGCTCATTCCTTTCTAGGTGCTCCACCGCTCTACTCCTGATAATTTTCTCCATGACCTTGCATACTATACACTTCAGTGACACTGGTCTGTAGTTCAATGCTTCGGTAGTCGTCCTGTTTCGATAAATGTGTTGAAGATAGTTCTTAGTAGAACACAAAGCGCCTCTGCTCCCTCTCTCAGGACCCATGGAGAGATGTTGTCCAGCCTTATCGCCTTTGAGGTGTCTAGCTCGCTTAACAGCCTCTTCACATCTTCCTCGGTTGTATGTATTGTGTCCAACACTTGATGGTGCACCCCACCTCTCTGCCTTTCTGGAGGCCCTTCTGTCTCCTCTGTGAACACTTCTTTGAATCTGCTGTTGAGCTTCTCACATACTTCGTGGTAGTTTTTGGTGACCTCCCTTCCTTCCTTCCTTAACCTGATTACCTGGTCCTTGACTGTTGTATTCCTCCTGATGTGGCTATACAACAGTTTTGGGTCAGATTTGGCATTCGCTGCTAAGTCATTCTCATATTGCCTTTGGGCCTCCCGTCTTACCTATGCATATTCATTTCTGGCTCTATGATTGGTCTCCTTATTCTCCTGGGTTCTTTGCCTTCTATACTTCTTCCATTTCCTAGCACACATGGTTTTGGCCTCCCTGCACCTTCGGGTGAACCATGAGCTCATCCTGGCTTTTTCAATACCCCTGTAGTGTGTGTGTGTGTGTGTGTGTGTGTGTGTGTGTGTGTGCGTGTGTGTGTGTGTGCGTGTGTGTGTGTGTGTGTGTGTGTGTGTGTGTGTGTGTGTGTGTGTGTGTGTGTGTGTGTGTGTGTGTGTATGTGTGTACTCACCTAATTGTACTCACCTAATTGTGGTTGCAGGGGTCGAGACTCAGCTTGTGGCCCCGCCTCTTCACTGATCACTACTAGGTCCTCTCTCTCTCTCTGCTCCCTGAGCTTTATCATACCTCATCTTAAAGCCATGTATGGTTCCTGCCTCCACTACATCACTTGCTAGACTATTCCACTTTCTGACTACTCTATGACTGAAGAAATACTTCCTAACATCTCTTTGACTCGTCTGAGTGTTCAACTTCCAATTGTGACCCCTTGTTTCTGTGTCCCCTCTCTGGAACATCCTGTCTCTGTCCACCTTATCTATTCCACGCAGTATTTTTAACCCTCCTGTCCTCCAGTGTCGTCCTCCTTTGTGTGTGTGTGTGTGTATACTCACCTTACCTAGTTGTACTCACCTAGTTGTGGTTGCAGGGGTCGAGTCATAGCTCATGGTCCCGCCTCTTCACTGGTCGCTACTGGGTCACTCTCCGTGAACCATGAGCTTTATCATACCTGTGTGTGTGTGTGTGTGTGTGTGTGTGTGTACTCACCTATTTGTGGTTGCAGGGGTCGAGTCATAGCTCCTGGCCCCGCCTCGTCATTGATCGCTACTAGGTCCTCTCTCTCTCTCTCCCTACTCCATGAGCTTTATCAAACCTCGTATGGTTCCTATCTCCACTACGTCACTTTCTAGGCTATTCCACTTCCTGACATCTCTATGACTGAAGAAAGACTTCCTACCGTGCATTTGACTCATAGGAGTCTTCAGCTTCCAATAGTGACCCCTTGTTTCTGTGTCCCATTGTTTCTGTGACCCCTTGTTTCTGTGACCCCTTGTTTCTGTGACCCCTTGTTTCTGTGTCAATTCCGAGCAGTATTTAATATGTCGTTATCATGTCTGCCCTGACCCTCCTGTCCTCCAGTGTCGTTAGGTTGATTTCCCTTAACCTTTCGTCGTAGGACAATCCCCTTAGCACTGGGACTAGTCTCGTTGCGAACCTTTGCACCTTCTCTAATTTTACAAACCTTTGCACTTTCTCTAATTTCTTGACGTGCTTGACCAGGTGTGGATTCCAAACTGGTGCTGCATACTCCAGTATGGGCCTGACGTATATGGTGTACAGAGTCTTGAACGATTCCTTACTGGGGTATCGGTTTGCCAGACGCTCGTATGCTGCAGCAGTTATCTGACTGATGTGCGCCTCAGAAGATGTGCTCGGTATTATACTCAGCCCAAGATATTTTTCCTTTAGTGAGGTTTGCAGTCTTTGGCCACCTAGACTATACTCTGTCCGCGGTCTTCTTTGCCCTTCCCCGATCTTCATGACTCTACATTTGGCGGGGTTAAATTCAAGGAGCCAGCTGCTGGACCAGGCTTGCATCCTATCCAGGTCTCTTTTTAGTCCTGCCTGTGTATGTTTGTGTGTGTGTGTGTGTGTGTGTGTGTGTGTGTGTGTGTGTGTGTGTGTGTGTGTAAATGTGTGTGTTGTGCCGAATAAGCTAAATTGATGAGTTAAACCTAACTATGCACACACATAAAAGTGTGTATATATTTTCTAGAGACACACTCTAAATGCACGACGAACTGTCGCACCTTGTGGTACAATTCATGTTCCTAACTCTTGAAGTAATTTAATATATACGTCGTCTATGACCCCACGAAACACCTATGTCCAGTATATACCAGATACACATTTCAATGAGAGTGTCTGTTTCTCTGTAAAAGTCGTTCCGCTAAATATCTTCTCAGTATAATCAGTTACTATTAATTATGCTGTAGAGGAAATACCGAGAGTTATACTTATACACAGTATCACTGCGTCACCAATGGTCTCGGTAATAACTTAATTTCAAAGGATGTATCCATCAAAGTAATTAGGCATTAAAATTATGCTAATATTAATATCTCTGTAATAATATCTGAAGGACGCTAGTGAACGTCAACTATTAAGTTACTTGGACCATTTATACGATTAATACTAATTAAAGAAAGACTGATTACAGAGAGCTCATTTTATAATAGTAGTATTTTACGATGTCATAGAATTGATAAAGGTGAAAGGAATTTGATGTCCACGTAATTGTAGAAGATTTGAAATACACTGCCTCTTTTGCAGGCCTGGCATTTTTTTTTTTTTTTTTGAGATAACGTTTGAGCTTAGAGGAAAAGTAACATATAGTATTGAGTGTCAGTGGCTGAAGAGTTTTACAGAAGTATAGTCCATATGGCATAGCCACTCATATCTATATGCAGGAAACATGCTACACTGAAATTAGTACTCACAAGGAGAGAAGCTGAGGAAAGTTACCAAAGTAACAGGAAAATAACTATTTCAGCTAAGAGAAAACATCATGAACAGGAGTCCACTGAAAATGCACTTAACTGTTAGTTAATTCTAGCATAAGGAGGTAGCAATATGAGAAAATCTGGACAGAATCAATGGCAATAACCAGCCATACTAAGAAACTTTTTAACTCCCTTTCTTTCGGATCAGAAACGTTAGAAGTTGCGACAGTCATAGCCTCTCTTTGGCCAATGCATAAACTGAGATACATAATTTTGCTTGCCCCAAAACACGTTTAGTCAAGATAACTAATAACGGGTAGCGAGCAAGTCTCTCAAATAGTGCTCTGATTTGTGGTAGGTGTTGTTCCCACTCGTCACTATAAACTACTAAGTCATCCAGATATGCTTTAACCCTTTCAAAGTTGTAAGTAAACTCGTACCTCAGTCGCTGGAACGAAGAGGATACATTACACAAACCAAAAGGAGTGATGAGCTAATTGAATAGGCCATTGTGAATAGTGATGGAAGAAATGTCGTGAGCGCTCAGTATGCGGGGCTTAATATCCTCGTAGATTTAATCAGCTGATGTACAGTGCTCCCGACACACGATGAATGAAGTCATCCATACGAGTGAAGGGGTATCCATATATTAAGGTTATTAACATACACTGTAAATCCTACGAAATTCTACTGCACTCTATCAGCCCATGTGATAACAGAAAGTCAACTTCCTTCATTAGTGCTCTGTGCTTAGTATGATTCATCCAATAAGGAAATTGCTGTATAAGAATGCACCCTGTACATCCACATCATGTATACCAAGAATACAGTATTTTGAAACGTTATTGAACATATATGTATTTTTAAATATCATAATTTTTATGTTGTCAGTTTAATCTTTGTCAAGGTTACCAAGAAAATTATCGAGTGATTGCTGTTTCAGGAATTTTTCAGAGGCACGTTTGTACCTCTTTCTCTAACCTATGAAGTACAGTCGTAGGAGGTACAGAGCTAGAGTAACAAGGTTTGAGTTGATTAATAGGGTAAACATCTTCAGATTTCTTCTTCCTAGCTTTCTTGATTACTTGTTGGAATCATCACATGGTTTGTAGAACATAACCTGTAGCCACTTCAGCCAACACTCTTACTACCTACTTTGAAAGATGAAGAACAGCATAAATTATCATACTGCTGTTTCATTCAGCTTGGGCAACAACTAAGCTTTTCTACAGCAAACAGCTCTTAGTGAAGTGAATGCTGTTATGTCAATGACGATGAGGTGCCCAGACAGATTTATTCCTAATCCACAGCTCTTAATGCAGACAGCAGACCACAAACTTTGTATTGAATATCGATTGAAATGACCAAAACCAAGGCTTCCTTTGATCGATTTTTCAATAACGAACAGAAGTAAAAGGCCCAACAACCAAGTCTCTAGAAAATGGTATACATCACTACTGAACTTCAAAGTCAGAAAATTCTCCATTGCACTTTGATTTTGAGGGTGATAACCCGTTGAGTACACAATTACTAGTATGGATAAAGGATCAACAAAAATAGTATTATAGACAGTTGGATTATGATCTAACTGTGGTAAACCAGCATGTTTTTGCACACGAAATTAGTCTTCAGAAATTGCTTCACAACAGTATGCCACTGTAATCCATAGTGACAAAAAGGTATAAGATAAATTAAAAAGTTCTCCAACAGTTGGGATAAGTATGAGCGAGGCTGATGGTGGTGTGTATACAGGCTTCCCAATCAGTTAACACACTATCTATTGTCAGAGACAATTTCATCATTTTAGGTCACGGGAGTGTTTAGTCACCATTGTTTAATACCCAAATGTCCTTAAAAGACTGTTATGGCAAGGCACAGCTTGCTTCACGAAATGTTTCATGAAATAACACTACTTTAGTGGCAGCAACACCACAATTGTGGACTTACAGTACATTTCTCCACTAGTTTCCCACCTACTAAAATAACACTACATTCTCTTCCAGAGACTGATCAACAGGTGATCCTCTGATCAAGTTCTCGTGAGTGAAAAGCCTAACTTCAGATATTTTCAACAGGCAATATGCTTAGATAAATTAAAATCAATGAAGACAGTACTAACATCTTTTAAACAGCATATTCAAACTGAGTACTAGCATGGTTGTACATCCATAGGGTTATGATCGATTCCTGGCATAGTGAAATAATGGAGTATGTCCAAAGAATGTCCAAAGGTTCGTACATGGAGTTATTAGAAATAAAAGGTGTGGTAAGAGAAAAAGAGGCATGTTTTGGCATCCATAAAACAGAACAACGAAGGCCAAACTTTCTTCTCCAGAAAAGAGATAAGAGGATGTAAATAAAGACAATGAAAGAAATTTAGAAATGGATGCGTACTAGAATCTAAACAGAAGATGTCACAGCTCCTTCGCATATGACTAATACCGCAAGAAATATGGACATGTTATTCTACCAGATAAAATGGAAAAGTGACTCAGAAGAAAAACCCAGTATTTAAAAGGTAATGAGGCCTGTTAGAAGCATGTAAATGGATAATAAATCAACAGGAATGCAAATTGAATATAATAAGAACCTGCAAAAAATAAATCCCATGATAGTGAACTTAATACAATGATCTTATGAAAGAGAAGAATACTTTTGTAATCAACGAAAACTGAGATCACATTGCACCAAATTTGTCTTAAGAAAATCACTATAAGGTATCAGCGCTTTCTCATAGGTACATGTTTTGTCACAGAATTTAAAGACAACTGTTTCAAAAGTTGTTTATCACCACACGAACGACTAAGGTTTTATAAATAAAATATATGATGAATTTGATCTTACAAAAAGAAAATATCGAGAAAGGAGAGGTATAACAGGGCCATCGTGAGTGAGCTGTCTTACTACTGGAGGAGAATTTATGCACCAGATAGTTTTCCCAGATGCACTAGTAATATAATCTCGAACTGAAAGAGTACTATAAAGTGGGAACGAGTAAGATAGGAGGCCATCTACTTATCTATTACGCTGTTTGCTTTTTCATACTTGAATAGTCATGTAACACGATTGGCTTGATCTAATATAGTCACAAGAAGGATGAGTCCTAGAGGCTGTCACTTTTGCTCTTTGTATCTACAAAATAACAGAGATAATTATACGCGCAAGCAAATTATATAGAAAGAAGAATTGTCAAACTAGAAATGAGCAAATTTTCAGTGTTACCAAAACACTGATACTTTAAACACAGTCCACAGGTCTAACGATAATGACAACGTTTCATAATGGACTACACACGCACACGCTGATTCATAATTTTTATTTTCTTGTACTATTCCTCTATTAATTGTTTTGTTGGTAAACAGAGCTAAATTATTTTGGTATCCATAATTTATGATCTAGAATTACATTTTGTTGTGGCTGAATAGTAACTAACATTTGTGCTATACTGAGAGCATTTCGTCCAATCCAAGTCAAATATTCTCAAAAGTTTGTATCGAACAAGAATATAGCTTTGTAATGTTTCATGTACATATTATTCTTTCATATTGCAATATTATGGAATAGAACTGGGTGAAATAAGCCACAATATTACTATATTCCAAATCACTAGTTGCAGATATAAAATGTTTTTACTCAGTCTCCTTATTTCTCCCTGATATTTGAAATGTTATTAGACTAAACTAAATTATGAATAGAATGACAAATTCTTCTGGAATTCAAAAGAATTAAAGGATATTTGAGTAATTACCTTTACTAGCGAAACACAAAAACATAATGGAAATTTCATATGTTACGTTGATTAAGCTACCACATTATAACATCAATGTTCAAATGCCTGTGTCATGGCTAGTAACCTGGCTTCAAATTAACTGATATTAAGGAAATATAACTTTTGACTTTCATTCAGATTCCTTCCTCTGTTAGGCCAAATTCTGGATTTCAATACCAGCAGTAGAGGACAAAGGGACATAATTTTGCAGCAAAATAATAACAACAGCAGTAGTAACAAAAGAAACTTCAATAGTACACAGCACAATAATAATAATGGTATGGTATAATAAATAGAATAAAATAACATAATACAACCGCAACAACAGAAGTAGTTAAACCACATAATAACAAAACAAAGAAACAGTACACAAATAGTAAATGTTATTTACACAACAACGGTAAGCAACATCAATATTCTCACAGTACAATAATCAATATAAATACAAATGTACGATCTCTTGCTACTATACTTTCACAACAGATCACTGGGTGATGGAATGTGAGATGGAACATGAGTAGATGTTTACTCATATGGGCTGATGAGCTCAGCCTGTAGCAGGAGACTGACAGCAGAGCAGACTTTACAGCAGCCATGAGCAGCTTGCTGTGAAATCACATAGTAGCTAATATTCTGGCTGAAGTTGCTGATATAGAAATAAGATGATTCTGAATGGTGGTTAAACAGCCCAGTGATAGTTCAGAAGATCAGTAAGTCAGGTGATTCACGGTAAATAGCAGCCTCTTGTGTTAAAACAGATCTGCTTATGTGAGAGTGTTTTGAATAGTATTGAGTGTCTCGATGCTTGCCCACGCATAACTTGTTGCAGTCATTACAGGAGACTTATAGATGTATGTTATCACACAGGATATGGAAATGGTTGTGGAGAATGAGTTACTTAAAGATAAAGAAACATGTTTGAGAGAGCACTATGGTCTGCCTATAGTGGTTGAAAGGTGTTTGTCTTCAGGTTGATCACCACATATTCTTCTCAGAAGCTACACTGAGGCACAGAAGAAGTTCATCACACGATGACACCAAAACCAAATGGTGTACTATAGGTTTCTTCCTGCACCAGAACTGCAGCAACGGAGTTCTTTGAGGAAGAATGCACTATAATTGAACAGGTATTTTCCAAACCTTACCATCTCGTCACTTCATCAGAGACTGCAGACGGCGAGCACTCAAACATCTTCAACACACCCAGAGAAGACACTGCTGAGAAGAGAGATACATAGTCCTTCCATCACACCCATTGCCAAACATGTTTCCAAATATCTTTGCCAAAACATCATTCCAAGCATCACTCTCCACAAACCACGACCATCAAGGACACATACTAGTAGGCAGGACAAGCCTCCCATCCTCTGCAGGCATAAGAGAATCCTTGTAATGACTGCAACAAGTGGCATGTGGGCGAAACATCAAGGGACCTCCAAACACGTATTTCAGAATACCAATACGTGCGGTCTGACGACACATGGAATGCCTGCACACCGTAATTCACACAACCACTTGATAAACTACAGAACCCCGCAGACTTGACGCCACAGAAGACACAACACCTAATACCGAAGAATCCTGAATCATCACTATTTATATCCGACAACTTCAACTAGAATAGTGGCTTCTATAACAGGCGCTGAACCACTTGCCAAGAAACTCTTCATCGCATCCCACATAAGAATACCAGAGTATCTGCTCACAAACTTGTCCAGCCCTTCAAGTTACCTGCTTTTGACCTAATCCACCGTACATCATCAGATGCAGCATTCTTCACCTGACCTCAGCGCCGGACTATAAATACGCGTTCTTCCACCCCAGGTAGTTCTGTTTTTGACTTGAAAGCCTACTGTGTATGAAACGTGTCAATAAAGTGATCATACTATAATGCATTTGTTTATATTACATGTGTTTATATTTGTTCATTTATTTCCAATAACAACAAATTCATAATAACACTAATAATAATAACAGCAATAATAACAAATAATAATAATATCATTAATAACAATAACAACAGTACTAATAACAATATCATTAAAAATACATAATAATGGCAATAGTAACTAAAAACAGAAAATAATAAGGAAAACAGTAATACAAAAACAATAACAACACAACAGATGAAAACAGAACAAAATAACAAGAGTAATAATAATGGAAATTTAAACAATTAAAAGAACAGAACAAAAGTAATAAAATCACGGGAATATTTACAGTTACAGAATGAATGTATCACATAAAGTATTTATATGTAATTGACTTTCTGCTATCACATGGACTGATAATATTTCATTGTTACAAGTATATGTATACAGTCCTAGTTGATATCAATGATACTGCTATATAGAAAGCCGTCTGTTATGTATATTTCGGGCAATGATGTTAGTTTGTCTCAGGATGCGACCCAAATGAATGTGACTAACACCCAGGTACCTATTTACTGGATGGGGAACATAAACAAAGGTAAGGTAACACGTCCATTGTTTCTATCTCGTAGGAATCGAACCGACCTCGCCGTATGAAGCGAGCTTAGCCACTAAGCCATGGAGCAGTAAAGTCCGCAGCATTCACCATGCGAATGTTAATACCTAAACCTGACATCAGCTGCCTTACCAGGCGGACAGCCGTCCCCTCATCAGCATGATGACTTCAGTGATCGTACCGGGAGGCAAATGTCAACCAATAAGATCTTCTACGAGTAGTATCAGTCCTGCTTACTGAGCACGATCTGACATCTGCCATCGCTCACAAATGGGTTTATTCAATTATCCGATCATTCTCTGGTTTGTGTGCAGCAATGTAGCCTTCCGTTCCAGTTGACTGAGACATTTGAGCTCACTTGCCAACTGTGAAGAGCGAGGCAAACCTGGATGACGGTTAATATTAGTGATGAGGAACAGCATTTGTCAAGTATTACAACACTGTTTGAGAATATCTGCTGATCACCATAGTCATGATTTTGGACTTGATTTCATAGTTATATTTTGACTTTGATTTTATAGTCATATTTGACTTGATTTCATAGTTATATTTGACTTTGATTTATAGTCATATTTTGATTCTGATTTTCCTATTGTTAACTTACTGTAATATTCTTTATATGTGTCTATACATATGTGTGCCTCATGTCATTTCATGTACACTAGGATTACATACAAAAACATTCCTTATTAAAACGGTTCAGTCATTTGTTTTAGAGAAATGGATTGATTTATGACTATGTAGCCATTCCATTTGTTTTTGAGAGAATAGTTGAAATAGTGCTTTATGCTATTAAATCTGGCAGTCACATCTAATTAGCTTCAACCTTTTATGCTCACAATACTAATGCATCTGAGTGGCTCTGCTTAATGTAAGTGAGAATATGATATTGACCTCTTGGAAAGGTTTTAATTAAAACTGAGCACACCTGTCCACTTCTTGCAATTTCATTGAAGAAATTTGACATTAATTTACATGATATTACGAATGCCTCTTCTGCTTCCACTCATATCTTCAATATTAATATTTAACTGCACATCGACTTATGCCACACTGCACTATTCCAATCACGTAGATTGAGTGTATTTAGAACAAAAACATAGCATTGGCAATTTATTGCTTAGATAAAACACAATACTATCATTTGATGAAATAAGTGATCTTTATGTTAAGTTATTCTCCTTGTTGAAATATTTGCTAAAAACCATACGCTATAGTACAAGAACTACATGGTTTCAGAAATGTCTTAAGAACTATATCTGAAACATTTCATCACAAAGTTTTGATGATCCAAGAATTTCAGGCTTTGGTAGTACACTATCAGCCTCAAAGTGTCACACACATGAAAATAAACTGAAGGAAACTATGAGAATTCAGCTGCCAGAAGAACTCAAAGAGTAATGATTTACACAGCAGCATCAAAACAGTAAATGACAGTAAGGACATACACGTGCATGAGTTGTAGTTGCATTTATACAACACTACCCACACAGTCATTTTTAGACCTGGAGGACACTTAACATTATCAGTCAGCGCTCCTAAGACCAGGCCTCTCAGTGGATTACGTACTATTAAACAGCCTGACTGGTCAGGAATTACCTGAGTGAAATCTTTAGTTCCTAAAAACAGCCGAGGCTTGTTGGCAACTCTGATTATGCATATGAAAAGTGCTGAAAAGTCAGAAATCCTCAATATTTGTCGAGTTCTGTACTGCCGTCACTGTTGGTTATTGAACGTATTTTACATGTCTGAAGATTCAATGTATTCGAATACAGATCGACTAAAATGTACAAACAGCAAAAGTTGTGGAAAGATTCAAGATGTTTATCAGTCCATCAGCTCAAAGAAATGGCAAGTCACCCCACGCATGGTGTGTTAAAGAAAGAAATATATATATATATATATATACATATATATATATATATACATATATATATATATATAGCATAAACAATCACTGTGAAAGAATAGTTTCTATGTTAGGATATCACACATCATAATTTAGTAGCATCCAGCTACATATAAATCTTGGCCAACATTCACTATCAGACTTAAGAAATCGTAATTATTTATTTCAACAAACATCCTGCAACAGAGTTCAAACTCAGCTCAAGCACATTGGGATCATTAGTTATTGGTTCATTCAATTAGGGTTTCACATTAGAGACATTTTCAGACAAGCAGACGAATTTCAGGGAAGGTGACGAACTTGGGTTTCGTCCCTTCACTGCCGGCAGTGAAGGGAATTGTTTGAGTCTGTCACGGCCACGCCAGCTGGAGATTCGCTCAAAAAAATCTCGTACGGTGGTCACAGATGCGCCAGCAATTTCTTCCTATGCGGTGAAATATACCCAGTTGGATGAATCTTGGCTGTGGCTAGCTGGTCTAGTGGCTAGCGCGACGGGCTGGAGTTTTATAATTTCATGACCGCGGGGTCTGTCCTTGGCCGGGTAGATTTATTCATTATCAGCCTGTCAGTTAAAATACCTGACGCGCGCCGGCCCAACTGGACAGGTCCTTCGTGACAACCCACCAACAAACTCCAGTTAAATGGCGCGTCAGGTGTTTAACTGTTGTGGGATCATAGCAGGTGTTGGTCAGATCTTATATACCTTCCTTGATGCTTTACTTTCAGTTCTCAATGTAGTGGTCATTGAAAGCGTTTTGGAATTTCTCTAGTTCTTTCACACAGTGTCATTGTATATCTGAAATCATCTACATTGGGGATCTATTGTATATATATATATATATATATATATATATATATATATATATATATATATATGTAGAGATATATATAAAGAGGAGCATATATATATATATATATATATATATATATATATATATATATATATATATATATTATTTATTAATATATAGGCCAGTTTCTCACTAAAGGCAGGTGACCTAAAGAAAACTTTCATCATCATTCACCCATTCAGATAAGAATCACTAAAGTCATAAAACTGCAACATTAACACCCTCCAGAGGCAGGCACTGTACTTCCCATCTCCAGGAATCAAATCTGGCCTCCGCTGGTTTCCCTGAATCCCTTCACAAATGTTCTCGTTTCACTCCAACTGCACGGCAAATTTCATAAACCATTTGTCTCCATTTACTCAACACGCTCACGCACGCTTGCTGTGAAGTCCATTCCTCGCACACAAAATCTCCTTACCCACTCCTCCAATCCCTTCAGGGCTGACCTACACCCTCGCCTTCCTCCACTAAAGATTATACACTGAAGTCATTTTATTTGTTTCATCTTTTACATGACCAAAACATCTCAGTAACCCCTCTCAGCCTCTGATAATGAAGCTTAAGTAATCCTAATAATTTATAATCTCCAAACTACAGATTCTCTGCATTGCACCACACCACACTGGCCCTCAGACATGACATCTCCACTGCCTCAAGCCTCTTCTTGCTGCAACATTCATCACTACGCATCATGTTCCACAAGAGCGTTGGTATAACTATACCTCACACCTTCTTTGTGCCATGGACAAAGTTCTGTCTGTGCACAAACTCCTCAGTGCACGCTCCACCATTTTCCTGTCGCCAATTCTATAATTCACCATCTACATAGACCTAATTGCTGACACATCCACTCCAAATATCTGAATACATTCACTTTCTCCGGGCAATTCTCTCCCTCCAATCTGATATCCAACCTGTTACTAATTTTTTTGTTATCCTCATCACCTATATTCACTTTTAAATTCTTCTTTCATACCCTACCAAATTAGCCCATCACCTCTACAACTTCCTCTTCAGAATCTCCCAAAAGCACAGTGTCATCAGCAAAGAGCAACTTGATAACTCCCACTTGTGATAGATTCTTTGTCTAACCTAGACCTTGCCAACACCCAAGTATTCACTTCTACAGTTCCATCTATAAACATATTGAACAACCATAGTGAGACACCAGACATCCTTGTTCAGCTCACTTGCAGTCTCTCCTCGCCTGTGTATCAACCTGAGCTCACTTATCCTCTGTAAAGACTCTTCACTGCTTTCAATAACTCATCTTCACTCTCTACATTTGCAAATCTGCCACATTGGCCCCCACCTCTCTCCACCCTATCATACGCCTTTTCCAAATCCATAAATGCTAAAGGTCAGTATGGGCCAGTTGTTCACACGTACGTAATGACATAGATGTGGAAAAAGAAGACATGAGTAATGGTTGATGAAAACCAAATAGCTGTCCAATTCATTCTAATGAGGACATTAGAGCACTCCAGGATGATTTGAATAATGATGCAGTGGTTGAGAAGTAGATGGTTTAACAGACAATGCAAAGTTCTAAATGTTAGACGGAAAATAACCTGGCTATATAAATCCAAATAATGTAGATCACACATGGATTGCTAAAAGGATTTAGGGTTCTGTTAGTAGTAATTGAAACCAAGACAGCAGTGCATAAGTGTTCAATAAAGCTTACAGAATCCTGGGTTTCATAGCTAGAGGCACAATAGAAGTCCTCTGCGTTGTTCTTCAGCCTATATACTTTATAGTTAGGTCTGTTTAGAGATTATGTTACACACCTTGGCCACCACATTGAATGTATAATGCGTTGGAAATCGTACAAAGGAGGATGATAAAGTTGTTCTGCTGTATCAGAAATCTTCCCAAGGAGACTGAGGGCCCTGAATCTGCACTCTAGAAAGGCTTAGACTAGGGGTGTATAAATGGAAACAGGAATTAATAAAGGGACAAATATCAGTTAAAAATATCTAGCCTAGACAGGACTCAACAGCAATGGTTTTGGAACTGAAACATTCATTCAGGAAGGATAGAAAGTACTGGTTTGGTAATAGAGGTGGATGAGTAGAACAAACTCCTGAGTACCGTCAGAAGCTAAAACGTCGGTAGTTTTAAAAATAGATGGATAATACATGAGTGGATGGGTTGGTGAGTTGGATCTGAATAGTTTTTGCTATCAGGTCGGATGCCAGCCTCCCTATGAATGTGACCTGGACTAGGTCAAGGCACATTTGCTTTCAGGAGACCATTATGTTTCACTGTAACAGTAGGCCAGCAGGTGTTCACTTTTTGCCCTTATGTGTTACTGAAACACCTGGTCCACAATTCTCTACCTTCCTAAAGTCTCTGTTCATCTGTTATCCTACTCATCTACTTTAAATCTTTCAGTAATAATCCTGCCATAATAATTTCTACCATATACTCAACAGTCATATTCCTCTATAATTTTTTGACTCTCTTTGTCCCCTTGCCTATATACAAGGGAACGATGCACGCTTCACACCTTTACATCTACTTTCATACATTTATTAAAGAAACCTCAACTACTCCAAAGAGATCTCAGCTACTTTAACATTACTATCTTTATCCCATCATCCAGCTGCTGATCTTCATTCTACCCACTGCCCCAATGCACTTCCCTCACACTCACAACTGCTTTTTCCTCACTCTTATAAAATGTTATTCTCTGTTCTATACAGGAATCATAGCTCCTATCTTCATCAACATTTAACAATTCCTCAAAATATCACTGCCTTTTCCGATACCTCTAACTTCTGATTGATAATCCTCCTCTCCTATATAAATATATATATATATATATATATATATATATATATATATATATATATATATATATATATATATATATATATATATATTATGTGATCCAGAGGGAAAATGCCTGCAGTATTCTAAGATCATGTCGACTGTTGGGACATGATGCTTGAGATGGTGGCTCACACATGTATGTTATTCTACTTCTATTGTATTTTTTTGTTAATGTATTTGCCTTCTCATGTAAATGATTTAATATAAAATATAGGGATATAGAGAAGATATTCAAATGCTCGGGAGAATCTTGAGTTTTCCTGAGAAAGTTGCATGTTTTGAAGATGAGGGTCCTCATCAGTTCCAGAGGGTGTACTCTATTTGAATAAATATATAGAGAGAAGAGAGAGAGAGAGATATAATATATATATGATATATATATATATATATATATATAGAGAGATATATAATATATATATATATATATATATATATATATATATGATATCACACTGAACTAGCTAATAATCGAACTGTTATACTGTCATCTCCAGGAGTATGGTAAACAGCACTCTGCTGTCTGTGCCATCTTGTGATTGGGTGTCCATGTTATGGCCCCTGCCTCCACAGGCCAAAGTACAACATGGGTTCGAGGCTTGGCTAGTGTAAGAAGACCACACACTGTTCGTATTAAATATATATATATATATATATATATATATATATATATATATATATATATATATAGTTATATATATATATATATGTATATATATATATATATATATATATATATATATGTATATATATTTATATATATATATATATATATATATATATATATATATATATATATATATATATGTATGTATGTATGTATACAGTAGATAGTAGGTTGGTAGACAGCAACCACCCAGGAAGGTACTCCAGTCCTACCAAGTGAGTGTAAAACGAAACCTTGTATTTGTTGTGCGTGATGGTACGATTGCTGGTGTCTTTTTTTCTGTCTTATAAACATGCAAGATTTCAGATACGTCTTAATACATCTACTTACATTTAGATCACACTACACACACCTCTCTCTCTCTCCTCTCATTCTCTCATCTCTCTCTCATGTCCTCTCACCATCCTCTTAACTATCCTTTGCCTGTCCCCTCTTTCACATCTCTCTCTCCCGCTCTCTCTCTCTCTCTCTTAATCTCTCTCTCACTCTTACTCTCTCTTCACTCTCTCTCTCTCTCTCTCTCTCTCTCTCCCGCTCTCTCTCTCTTTTAATCTCTCTCTCACTCTTACTCTCTCTTCACTCTCTCTGTCCTTATACATTTCTCTCACCATTCATTTTCCTGTGAATCTCACCTACTGTTCCTCTACATTGGTCCTCCTACTCCTGCTTCACCCTCCAGTCCCTCTCACTGTTTCTCCAGTCCTCCTCACTTGTCCTCTCACTCATCCTTCCTAATTAACCATCTGCTTTCCTTTCTTTCGCCCTTATCTGGTCATTCCTGTTCACGAATCTCGCGTTTAACCTGTCTCACCCGTCCATCTCACTATATTTCCCACACTCTCCCGCCTCTCAATCCTCAACTGTCTTTCATCTGTCCCACTCTCACGTTGCTCTCACTTTTCATTCCAGCAAACTTCTTCTCATGAGGCAAGTCTTTGTCTTAAGTACTTAATTTTGGCACTACCTTTGCTTCTGTCTCCGATGTTGGGTCACCTTAAGATGGTGGTGGGGTATGTTGTTGCTTCAGAGGCAGGTACCACTCTGGGAGCAGATGCCACTTTTTCCCTGAGAGCATTTGTATTCAGAATCTTTCTGGTATAAATTGTGAACACCAACTTTCGTCTAATTTCATAAAACATACGGCTGATGACATGAACGGTTTAGATGGATTGTGGAACAAATACAGATTTCAAATGTCCTTGCGCTATTAATTAATGCTTTGCTGTAGACAGTAACTGGTCAACATCAGAAATTGACATTGTTGAGACGAAAATATTTTTAAAATGATAAATGAATAAAAGTTTTGCATGGCAATAAAGAGTAGCAACTTCAGCACTATTTGCTTGTTGTAAAACATATTGCAAAGTCGTAAGTCGTAGCTAAATCTGTTTAAAAATAGTTTTGATAGTGGCTTTCAAAAAAACAGAGAAGATCTTCTGCATGAAGAGGTTTCATGGCATTTACATTCTTATCTTATATCCCCTCCCACCTCTTCCTCCAGGCAGAGCTACCTTGTCGTAGTGGAGGACTGTGTGATCCCAAGGGCTGGAGATTTTGTGCCCCCCGATGGTGGAGTTTTTGTGCCTCTGTTTGGAGTGACAGTTTGTGTACCTCTCAGTTCAGGTATTGAATGCTTGTTTGTCGTGATAGCATCGGTGGTGGAAGACTGGAGACCTGTGGTGGTGATTATGTGCTTCATGTGATCAGGGAGAGGATTACACTCTTCTGTAGTATGGGACTTGGTGTTGTAAGGTGTTTTGTTGAGATATTCTCTGTTCGTTATGGGAAATTTTTTTGGTCGTTGTTTTAGGGTGAGGTTTGGCTTTTTATCTAGTTGTGATGTGAGGTGGGAGTTTGTGCTCTGTTGTTTGGTGGTGGTTGTGATGGAGTGTATTCTTTATTGATTGCTGGTTATCTGTGCCCCATTTGTAGTTTTGGGAGCCTGTCTCCCGTTCTTAGTCTAGTGATACATGAGAAGTGACTACTCCGTTCTTCTGATGGAGTTTGTGAATGTGTACTTGGTTTTCCCACATAAGTCTGCTTCATTTACCTGAGGGAGTTACTATCATCACTGTTCAATATTTGATTCATCGGAGTCTGTGCACTAGCAGTCTCTCTATAGTCTTTCAGATCACCATCAACAGCTGTTATATTACAGGTTTCTACAGTTTTGCGTGTCACCTGAAGATTGGTTAACATACAAATGTTAGCTTGGTCCACTTATCCCCCGGTGAATAATATATCAGGACTCATGCAGACTGCTACTTTTATTCGTAAATATATTATGCTATTAGTTAGAGGGACTGACCTCCTCCTTCCAGGGGTGACGGACTGCTCACGTCAAAACTACTACTACTGTTTACAGCCTTGTTTTCATTTTTTTTTTTCTTTTTTTTTTTTTTTGATTGAAGAAGCCTGTCGTGCAGGCAAAATTTTTCGCCAATAATAATACTCATATGTTGTACATGTGTCTTATTCATCAATCTGCAGGCACTGTACGCAGTCAGAAATATGAGCGTTATTCTGAGCTTAGGTTTTCAAAGGAGTTCGAGATTTCGTAGTCTCTGAAGGTTCAGTGATTTATGAAGAACGTAGATTAGTTTCTAGATTAGAAGCATTCTTTCCTATCGATTTATGGCCATATCAGCCTTCATATTGTAGACCTATTGTTCAGAGAACCGACATGTTCATGTTGATAAATTAGACACATGCAACAAATGGGTATCTTTAATAAGGAAACGTTTAGCCACGCTGTGGCTTCATCAGTCCTTTACAAAGAAGAATGTTAAGGATTTTCAAGATTCTTCTTTGTATAGGACTGATGAAGCCACTGTGTGACGAAACGTTTCCTCGTTAAAGATACCCAAGTGTTGCATATGTGTCTAATTTACCAGCCTTTATATTAATGCCAAGGCTGCATTGTGTTTGCTTGTTTTATGATCAGAACCACATCGTCACTGGCCCTGAGGGGTCTTTTACATGTGATGTCCTCAATATCTACATTACCCAGGGTGAATACTAGATCCAGTCATGCTGGTTCATCCTCTCCTCTCTCTCTCTGGCAGTGTCCCTTATGTGTTGTTACATCAAGTTTTCCAGTACCACCTCCATTATCTTATCCCACTACGTTTCTGAGCCCCCATGTGGCTCCAGGTTCTCCCAGTCAATTTCCTTGTGACTGAAGTCGCCCACAACCAGTAGCTCTGCCCTGCTCGCATGAGCTCATCTGGCCATTCAGCCACTGCATCAAGCACCGCTCTATTACTCTCATCATATTCTTGCCTTGGTCTCCTGTTGTTCTGTGGTGGGTTATACATCACTGCAATTACCACCTTGGGATCTCCAGACTGAAGTGTTCCTGTTTTGTAATCTCTTGCTTCTCCTCTATCTCCTTTCTACAGCTCATCAAAATCCCATTGGTTTTTGATGAGCAGTGCCACTCCTCCACCCCCTCTGTTCCCTCTCTCTTTCTTCAGGATCTGATATCCCCACTGGAAAGATGGCATCTGTTCACATTCCTGTGAGAGCTATGATGTCTGGTGATGCCTCTTTGATTCTCTCGTGCCGCTTCTCTCACTTATTCCCTACTCCATCAGCGTTGGTGTACCATACCTTCAATTTCCTCCCCATCACTGTGTTCTGAGGGTGTTTGTGGGGTTGGAGTAGTGGGGGACCTGGCAGTGTGCTGTGGGATTATACTGCATAGTGTGGGGTGGGGGCAGCAAGTATGGATTGTGGTTTGTATTGGGATAGTGTGCTTGGCCGTGGGGTCCTGAGGGTGGGTCAATGTGTTTGCGCTTGTTGCTCTGTCCGGCTCTGGTTGTTCTCTGCTGACTCTATCATTGTCTCTCTCTTTAGCCCCCTTCGTTTCTGTGTCCTCTCCCTCAGCTGCTGTCATTCTGTTTTTGTTCTGTCACAGTCTGGGAACACCCTCTTGTAAGTTGATGATTCCTTTCGCAAGATCCTGTTCTGCACCGTTTCTGTCTTATAATCAGTTTGACTGTCCATTTTCTCCCCTTCGAGTACTCACTATTCTCTGAAAATTTATTGTCTCAGTAATGTCCTCCTCGCCTATTTCTTGATGATGATGATGCGTGTGTACTCACCTAATTGTGGTTGCAGGGGTCGAGACTCAGCTCCTGGCCCCGCCTCTTCACTGATCGCTACTAGGTCCTCTCTCTCTGCTTCCTGAGCTTTGTCATACCTCTTCTTAAAACTATGTATGGTTCCTGCCTCCACTACGTCACTTGCTAGGCTGCTCCACTTCCTGACGACTCTATGACTGAAGAAATACTTCCTTATAACATCCCTATGACTCGTCTGAGTCTTCAGCTTCCAATTCTGACCCCTTGTTTCTGTGTCCCCTTTCTGGAACATCCTGTCTCTGTCCACCTTGTCTATTCCCCGCAGTATCTTGTATGTCGTTATCATATCTCCCCTGACCCTTCTGTCCTTTAGTGCCGTCAATCCGACTTCCCTCAACCTTTCATCGTACGACATTTTCCTAAGCTCTGGAACTAGCCTTGTTGAAAACCTTTGTACTTTCTCTAACTTCTTGACGTGTTTGACCAGGTGTGGATTGTAGACTGGTGCTGCATACTCCAGTATGGGCCTAACGTACAGTGTACAGTGTCTTGAACGATTCCTTATTAAGGTATCGGAACGCTATTCTCAGGTTTGCCAGGCTCCCGTAAGCTGCAGCCGTTATCTAGTTGATGTGTGCCTCCAGTGACGTGCTCGGTGTTATGGTCACCCCAAGATCTTTCTCCCTGAGTGAGGTCTGTAGTCTTTGTCCACCTAGCCTATACTCTGTCTGCGGTCTACTTTGCCCTTCCCCAATCTTCATGACTTTGTATTTGGCAGGGTTGAATTCGAGAAGCCAGTTTCTGGACCACGTGTCCAGCCTGTCCAGGTCTCTTTACAGTCCTGCCTCATCCTCATCCGATTTAATTCTTCTCATCAACTTCACATCAACTGCGAATAGGGACACTTCAGAGTCTATCCCTTCCATCATGTTATTCACATATTTCAAAAATAGCACTGGTCCTAGAACTGACCCTTGTGGGACCCCGCTCGTCACAGGCGCCCACTGTGATACCTCTTCTAGTACTATGACTCGTTGTTGCCTCCCTGTCAGGTATTCCCTGATCCATTGCAGTGCCCTCCCTGTTGTATGCGCCTGATCCTCCAGCTTCTGCACTAATCTCTTGTGGGGAACTGTGTCAAAGGCCTCCTTGCAGTCCAGGAAAATGCAATCGATCCACCCCTCTCTCTCGTGTCTTACTTCTGTTACCTTGTCATAAAACTCCAGAACGTTTGTGACATAGGATTTGCCTTCCATGAATCCATGCTGGTTTTCATTTATAATCTTGTTCCGTTCCAGGTGTTCCACCACTCTCCAGATAATCTTCTCCATGACTTTGCAAATATACATGTCAGAGACACAGGTCTGTAGTTTAGTGCCTCGTTTCTGCCTCCTTTCTTAAAAATGGGGACTACATTTGCCGTCTTCCATATCTCAGGTAGTTGCCCAGTTTCAAGGGATGTGTTGAAGATTGTGGTTAGGGGCACACACAGCATCTCTGCTCCTTCTCTAAGGACCCATGGGGAGATGTTGTCCGGTCCCATCGCCTTTGAGGTATCAAGGTCTCTTAGCAGCTTCTGCACCTCCTCCTCGGTTGTTCGTATATCATCCAACACTTGTTGGCATATTCCCTCTTGATGTTCCCTTCTGTGCTGTCTTCCCAGAGCCCTTCCTGTCTCTACTGTAAAAACTTCCTTAAATCTCCTGTTTAGCTCCTCACATACCTCCTGATCATTTATTGTGAGTTCTCCACCTTCTGTCCTCAGCCTGATCACCTGGTCTTTGGCTGTTGTCTTCCTCCTGATGTGGCCATACACTAGTTTCGGGTCAGTCTTGATTTTCGATGCTATGTTATTTTCATACTGTTTCTTGGCCTCCCTCCTTACCTGTGCATACTCGTTTCTGGCTCTGCGACTAATCTCCCTATTTTCATGTGTTCTATGCCTTCTGTACTTTTTCCATTCTCTGTTACACTTAGTTTTTGCCTCCTTACACCTTCGGGTAAACCAGGGGCTCGTTCTGGTCTTCCCATTGTTTCTGTTGCCCTAGGGAATAAACCTTTCCACTGCCTCTTTGCATTTTGTTGTTACATATTCCATCATTTCATTTACTGGCTTTCCTAACAGTTTTCTTTCCCACGGAACCTCCTGCAGGAAATTCCTCAAACCTATGTAGTCCCCTCTTTCATAGTCTGGCTTTTCCCATTCAACTCCTGTTACTCTCTCCACTTTCAAGTCTACTATGTATTCAAAGCGCAGAACCACATGGTCACTAGCTCCTAGGGGGCTCGCATATGTGATGTCCTCAATGTCAGAACTGCCCAGGGTGAACACAAGGTCCAATATTGCTGTTCGTCCTCCCTCTCACTCTGGTAGTGTCCTAAACATGCTGGTGCATGAGGTTTTCCAGCACCACAACCAACATTTTGGCTCTCCATGTTCTGGTACCCCCATGTGGCTCCAGGTTTTCCAGTCAATCTCCCTGTGGTTGAAATCACCCATAACCAGCAACTTTGCTCTGCTGGAGTGAGCTCTTCTTGCCACCTCAGCAAGTGTGTCCACCATTGCTCTGTTGCTCTCTTCATATTTCTCTCTTGGCCTCCTGCAGTTCTGTGGTGGATTATACATCACTGCAATGACCACCTTGTGCTCCCCAGACTGAAGTGTACCTATTATGTAGTCCCTTTCTCCAGTCTCGTCTATGCCTCCCACTACGAGCAGTGCAACCCCTCCTCCCCCTCTGCCCCTTCTGTCTTTCCTCATGATCTGATATCCTGGTGGGAAGATTGCATCTGTTATTGTCTAAGTGAGTTTTGTTTCTGTAACTGCTATGATGTCTGGGGACTTCTCATTGATTCTTTCTTGCCACTCCTCATATTTATTCGTTAATCCATCTGCATTTGTGTACCAAACCTTCAACTTTTGTTCTAATACTGAAACTGTGGTCCTGGGGGAATATTGGGGTTGGGAGAGCAGAAGCCCCTGGTAGGGGCCTGTGGGGGGTTGCAGTAGGGGTGGAGGAAGAGTTCCCATAGGGGGTTGCTGTAGGGGTAGGGTTCGTGGTGCAGGGGGTGGGGTCAGAGGGATCGGTGTGTGATTGTTGGTTTAAATTGGTCAGTTGCCTTGGGGTTGTAGTGGTTAGAGTCCTTCTTTGGGTGTTTTGGGGGGGTGTTTGTCCTTCCACCTATGCCTGGGTTATTCTGTTTTTCTTCGTCATTTCCTCCCATTCCTCCTTTCGATTTTGCACTCTCTCAGTGTCATTCTTTCCTCTTGTGATCTGTCTTGATCGAGGTACACACTCTGGAACTCCGGTTTGTCTCTCAGCCGTGTTTTCTCCTGCAGGATCATGGTTCAAGTTGATTCTGCCTTGAAAATTACTTTGAGAGGCCACCTCCTTCTCTTTGTGAACCACCCAATTCTCCAAAAATTTGCCACCTGGGTCATGTCTCTCTCGCCTATCATCTTCATGATACCTTCAATCGCTTTTTTCTCCTCCTGTTTTCTTTCATCATAGGTTTCCCCTTCAGCTTCCTGGAGCCCATAGACAAAAACTGATCTCTCCCTTTCTTCCTCCCACTGTGACTCCCATCGCATCCTCTGAGGTGTTTTAGTTCCTTCCCGTGGAGTGTTTCTTCAGTCCCTATGTGGCCCCAATGCTCATTGGTTTGTCTTTCCTGCTCACCTGTTCCTGGCATCCACAAGTGTCTGGTAGAGTCCCTGCATATGCCCTAGCTCCTTCAATGTCTTCCGACCTCTCATACTGTCCTAGTGTGCTACCTGTTTTTGTTTTGGCCCCGTGTGGGTTTGACAGGAGCTTTGCATACATTTTAGCTTCCTTGCTCCCTCCAGACCCCTGTGTCTGATGTAGATATTCTTGATGCTACTTCTGTACTATCTTTATCTTTAGGCTGTTTCAGATTTCTCAGCTTCTCTTCTAAGCTCTGTGTCTTGGCTTCTGCTACTGTGGCATGTTGCTCCCACATGCTGCTCTCTGCAGCTAACCTCTCCTCCATCTTCCATGCAAGCTCATCTAGCCTCCTTCCCCATTCTTCCTCCCTTTTTTTGAGCTCTGCCTCCCAATTCTCCCTCCCAGATTCGTCCATCAGACCCTTGGCTCTCATCCTAGTTCTTGGTTGCCCCATTGCACCACAGAAGGAAGGGGAAGAGATGGTTAGGGGGAGGGGAATAGATGGTTAGGGGGAGTGTGTATGTGTGTGTGTGTGTGTGTGTGTGTGTGTGTGTGTGTGTGTGTGTGTGTGTGTGTTTGTGTGTATGTGTGTGTGTGTGTGTGTGTGTGTGTGTGCGTGTGTGTGTGTGTGTGAGTGTGTGTGTGTGTGTGTGTATTCACCAACTTGTACTCACTTAGTTGTGGTTGCAGGGGTCGAGTCATAGCTGCTGGCCCCGCGTCTTCAACTGGCCGCTACTCAGTCACTCTTCCCGCCCCGTGAGCTTTATCATACCTCTTCTTAAAGCTATGTATGGATCCTGCCTCCACTACATCACTACCCAGGCTATTCCACTTCCTGTCAACTCTGTGACTGAAGAAATACTTCCATACATCCTTGTGGTTCATCTGAGTCTTCATCTTCCAACTATGACCCCTTGTTGCTGTGTCCCATCTCTGGAACATTCTGTTTCTGCCCACCTTGTCTATACCTCTCAGTATTTTATATGTTGTTATCATATCCCCCCTATCTCTCCTGTCTTCCAGTGTCGTCAGTTCGATTTCCCTTAACCTCTCCTCGTAGAACATACCCCTTAGCTCCGAGACTAGTCTTGTTGCAAACCTTTGCACTTTCTCTAGTTTCCTTACATGCTTGGCTAGGTGAGGGTTCCAAACTGGTGCTGTATATTCCAATATGGGCCTAACGTACACAGTGTACATGGTCCTGAATGAGTCCTTATTTAGATGTCAGAATGCTGTTCTAAGGTTTGCAAGGCGCCTGTATGCTGCAGCAGTTATTTTGTTGATGTGTACCTCAGGAGATGTGCCCGGTTTTATACACACACACCAAGATCCTTTACCTTGAGTGAGGTTTGTAGGCTCTGGCCCCCTGGACTGTACTCCATCTGCGGTCTTCTTTGCCATTCCTCAATTTTCATGACTTTGCACTTGGTGGGATTGAACTCCAGGAACCAGTTTCTGGACCAGGCCTGCAGTCTGTCCAGATTCCTCTTTAGTTCTGCTTGGTCCTCGTCTAATTTAATTCTTCTCATCAACTTCACATCATCAGCAAACAGGGACACTTCGGAATCTATTCCTTCCGTCATGTCATTCACAAATACCAGAAACAGCACCGGAGCTAGGACTGATTCCTGCAGCACCCTGCTCTTTACAGGCGCCCACTCTGACACTTCGTCACGTACCATGACTCGCTGTTGTCTACCTGGCAGGTATTCCTTGTTCCACTGTAGTGCCTTCCCTGCCTGGTCCTCCAGCTTCCGCACTAATCTCTTGTGTGGAACTGTGTCAAACGCCTTCTTACAGCCCAAGAAAATGCAATCTGCCCACTCTCTCTCTTGTCTCACAGCCGTCATCCTCTTATAGAGCTCCAGTAGGTTTGTGACAGGATTTCCCATCCCTGAAACCATGCTGGCTGTCGTTGATAAGTTCATTCCTTTCTAGGTGCTCCACCACTCTTCTCCTGATAATTTTCTCTATGACCTTGCATACTATACAAGTCATTGACACTGGTCTGTAGTTTAATGCCTCGTGTCTGTCTCCTTTTTTAAAAATTGAGACTACATACTTCCGGTAATCGCCCTGTTTCGATAGATGTGTTGAAGATAATTGTTAGTGGTACACAAAGTGCCACTGCTCCCTCTCTCAGGACCCAGGAGAGATGTCATCCGGCCCTATCGCCTTTGAGGTATCTAGCTCGCTTAAGAGCCTCTTCATTTTTTCCTTAGTTGTATGTATTGTGTCCAACACTTGATGGTGTACCCCACCACTCTGGCTTTCTGGAGGCCCTTCTGTCTCCTATGTGAACACTTCTTTGAATCTTATGTTGAGCTCCTCACATACTTTGCGGTCGTTTTTTGTGACCTCACCTCCTTCCTCAGCCTGATTACCTGGTCCTGATGTGGCTGTACAACAGCTTTGGGTCAGATTTGGCTTTCGCCGTCATGTCATTCTCATATTGCCTTTGGGCCTCCTTTCTTATTTGTGCATATTTATTTCTGGCTCTACGACTGGACTGCTTATTCTCTTGGGTCGATTCATAGCTCCTGGCCCTACCCCTTCACTGGTCGCAACTGGGTCACTCACTCCCTGCTCTATGAGCTTTATCATACATCTTCTTAAAGCTATGAGTGGATCCTGCCTCCACCACCTCACTTTCCAGACTGTTCCACTGCCTGACAACTCTGTGGCTGAAGAAATACTTCCTAACATCTCTGTGACTCATCTGAGTCTTCAACTTCTAATAGTGACCCCTTGTTGCTGTGTCCCATCTCTGGAACATCTTATTTCTGTCTACCTTGTCAATTCCTCTTATTATTTTACATGTTATCACGTCCCCCCTGTCCGTCCTGTCCTCCAGTGTCGTCAGGTCAATTTCCCTTAAACTCTCCTCGTAGGACATGCCCTTTAGCTCCGTGACCAATCTCGTTGCAAACATTTGCAATTTCTCTAACTTCCTGACATGCTTGCCCAGGTGTGGGTTCCAAACTGGTGTGTGTGTGTGTGTGTGTGTGTGTGTGTGTGGAAGCAGTCATGCATATGATAGTGGAATGGAGGCCAAGCATCTTTTCTTAGAAAATTACCATGTAGAGCGGCGAAGATAGTATTTAATATACATTGCAGTCACAGGTTTGTGTAGCGGTGACGCAACAAACAATCATGTAAATGTTGCTGGTGAAAAGTTATTGTTGTTGTAGTAGTTGTTTTTTTGATGTTATTGTTGCTGAATGAAGTTAACAACGGTTTTCTGTGCAATTTCCAAATATTTCCCTTTGTATTTTTTAAAAAGGCAATTATTAAACATGTTTGATACAAGTAATAACTTTATTATCTCTCGTCGCTTACTCCTGGTGTTATTCTGAAGGCATGAGCAGTAGTAAAACGGAGTTAGAGAAGTCATAATGGACCTGCACAAGTTGCAGCACTGAACTACTCAAATTGGTTCTAGTAATTGTTCTAATTGTACTGTGTGTATAACCCAATATTGCATATTGGGAAACACTAATCTCAGTAATTCTCACTTCACTTATATCTACTCAAGGCGTAAGTTTGTATATGAGTCAGTGTGAAAGAATCTCTTCAGCTAACCAACAATTTAAATACTGAACTTCAGACAAGGAGTTCTGAATCTTGTGTGACACACGGCTCACCTAGGAATGTTGTGTGACACACGGCTCACCTAGGAATGTTGTGTGACACACGGCTCACCTAGGAATGTTGTGTGACACACGGCTCACCTAGGAATGTTGTGTGACACACGGCTCACTTAGGAATGTTGTGTGACACACGGCTCACCTAGGAATGTTGTGTGACACACGGCTCACCTAGGAATGTTGTGTGACACACGGCTCACCTAGGAATGTTGTGTGACACACGGCTCACCTAGGAATGTTGTGTGACACACGGCTCACCTAGGAATGTTGTGTGACACACGGCTCACCTAGGAATGTTGTGTGACACACGGCTCACCTAGGAATGTTGTGTGACACACGGCTCACCTAGGAATGTTGTGTGACACACGGCTCACCTAGGAATGTTGTGTGACACACGGCTCACCTAGGAATGCCTAAACACGGTGAGGACCCACCACAACTTCTATTGTAACACGTATTTAGTCTACCTCAACTCAAAGTCAAATACCTTTACATCGAATGGTTAATGGGATTTAATTAAAGGCTATCGACTACACGAAGGTAATTAAAGCTGCATGATAACCTTTTATCATTAGACAAGAATAATTTAACCCGTACAATAGAGATTAAGGTAAACTCTTAGCATGAGTAAAATACACCTTTCAGGGTATATATGCAGTATTCCTTCATTTTATCAGATGCTTGGCAATGTAAATCCTAGTAATAAATAGTAATAAAATAATTATTTTTTACTGTAAGAAATAAGGCAGCTTTTACATGAAAAGATAAAAAATTAGATATATTTTAACATTTTTCAGTTATATATTTTGTTTACACATTTTATTAATGCACATGATTACAGATAAACTCATAAAAATCTAAATACAGACTATAGTCACTACACATTGTTAGATTTAATTCAAACTATATTAAAGGATTATTTCTGGCTAACACAAAGCCACCCAGAGAATGAAAACAAATCTGCTGGTGGAAAAGAATCAAGCATATATTGAGAAAATCTTTTCAAGTGAGCTGTCTGTGGCCGACTCATTTGCATATTGTGTCTTACTGGTTGAGAAACCTTCTAGATATACACAGATAACCCTCACATAGAAGAGAGGAGCTTACGACGACGTTTCGGTCCGACTTGGTTATTTGTGTATTGTTCCAGTCACGGTACTGTGCCTTTTCTTTCTATATTCTAGATTTGTTTGTTCTACCGACTATTGGTTATTTATGAACTTTTCTTCAAAAATATTGAAACTTTTATTCATCATGGACACATCTACGTGCAGATATATATACATTTAAAAAAATCTTTGAGGATAAGGACGCTGTGAGATCTCAATCACTGGACATGTTAAAAGGCTTTGATTCACTCAAATATAAAGATCCATTTGAAGTATTGATGTAATACGAACATAATCAAATGTTTTTCGCAAGTAAATTTATTGGGCATCCCCAACGAGCGCCGTTGAAGAGGCTGCCTGATATTTTTTTTCATTTTTCCCGAGAGTTCTAATTTTACTCATAATTTGAGAAAGTCTCATTCAGTAGATTTCAAAATTTCAACGCTTTTGTACGGTCATTAGTGTCAGATTCTTGGAACACTTGGCAGTTAAGAGACCATACAATAAGTGTCAGGGGCCCGAGACTGTTCAACTGCCTCCCAGCATACATAAGGGGGATTACCAACAGACCCCTGGCAGTCTTCAAGCTGGCACTGGACAAGCACCTAAAGTCGGTTCCTGACCAGCCGGGCTGTGGCTCGTACGTTGGTTTGCGTGCAGCCAGCAGTAACAGCCTGGTTGATCAGCCTCTGATCCACCAGGAGGCCTGGTCACAGACCGGGCCGCGGGGGCGTTGACCCCCGGAACTCTCTCCAGGTAAACTCCAGGTAATATACAGATGCCATGAGACTAAAAGTTATTGAATTCATACCCAAAATCCTGGAATGGCTGGGATAACTTTCCCAGTCAAAAATGGCACAGCCTATTTCAACGACGTCTGGGGTTGAAATGTCTTGTTTTGTCTCGTTTAATAAATTTCAGTTTACCTCTTCTCAACAGACTCAATATTTAATGGCTGATGCACTTTACTGACAGAATATTACGCAAGAAATTTTATTTCCATGCAAGCAAATTTGTTGACGTGGTAAAATAGTTAAGAAAAATTATGATCGCTGGACTCCAAGGCATAACTGGAGAACAATTCGACCGATTGGCTTCAAATTGTCCACATTTTTGTGCTTTCCTAAATGCAAGGATCACATTATTTTTGGGTTTACCTGGAGTTTACCTGGAGAGGGTTTCGTAGGTCAACGCCCCCGCGGCCCGGTCTGAGACCAGGCCTCGCGGTGGATCAGGGTCTGATCAACCAGGCTGTTACTGCTGGCAGCACGGAAGCTGACGTACAAACCACAGCCCGGTTGGTCAGGTACTGATTTTAGGTGCCTGTCCAGTGCGTTCTTATGTACGCTGGTAGCAGCTGAACAGTCTTGGGCCCCAGACACTTATTGTGTTGTCTCTCAGTGTACCCGTGTCGCCCCTGCTTTTCATCGGGGGAATGTTGCATCTCCTGCCGAGTCTTTTGCTTTCTTAGGGAGTGATTTTCGTGTGCAGGTTTGGTGGCATAAGTCCCCAATTTGCAAAATTTATTGACTAGTGATATTCGCTTATATTCATTAACGAAGGAATATTTCTTCTGATCTGCTTCAAAATAATAATGCTGAAGATTTTTGTCAGAAAGAAGACTAAACATAAGTTTAATATGAATAAATGCACATTTCAAATTTTACTGAAATTGTTAAAAAATGGAATTGTTAGAATCGGATCATTTACTGGAGAATGACTTCCCTGATCGGCATCAAGTTTGTGGAAATTTATTGAGACCAAAAAATTCCACCGTCGGGATTTATTTTTAAATAAATGATGCAGTAGTCGCAGGAACCCTTAACACAGCTTTATACCCAACAACAACAATAAATAGTTGCAAGATATAGTGCATGAATCATAAGGTTAACATACCAGTCGAAAGTTATAGGCATTAAGGACGATTTAGGTAGGTTTAAATTGTTAGTAAATAATATTAGAATTAAGAATGTAGCCTTAAACATTAATATTAGATTATATTAGGTAATGAGATTAGACATATTGATGTAGCTAGCATTTTGCTTGGAGCATCTGTAGCCCAAGGAATGCTAACTCCTTCTGGAAAACGGCAGCATGAAGTCAGCATCTCTAGGAGTTCCCGTCTCAGTGGCCACACTGTCTTCAAAGTACCGCCTGGAGATCATTGAAGAGGCTTCCATCCATCTCTTCCCAGGCCCGCTTAGTAAGATAACACTCAGCATTTCTCCTAGCATATTGTTGGCCAACGGTATTTGGGGAAACGCGAGAATTTAAGCTTCGGGTTACTACGCAGGCAAACGCCCAACACTCAGGTCAGTAACGGCTAAAGTTTGTTGCTCATCAACATTAGTTAGGGAAACCCCCAAAGATTCCAGGGACTCCCTAAGGTGTTGACGGAGCTGCTAATAATATATAACTATTTGCAGAAATCAGTCCTTCTGTGCGCATGATGTCTTGACGTGAGAAAGAAATCAAAGAAGTCTAGATTGCTTTGGTAGAATCAGAGGATTTCTAGTTAGTATGATCTCCACAACCAAGTAAGTCATTTCTAGTTTGTACATGCAGGCAGGAATTTCCAGCATGTTTTAGTATTCTATACGGAAGTGTACTTTAAAGGTCACCTCTGAGAACGGGATTCGAGGAGTCTTATGTTATTTGTGTCTCAAGAAATCGTAATGACACGATTGCAAATAAACCATACCCCCGGCCGGGATTGAACCCGCGGTCAGAGAGTCTCAAAACTCCAGCCCGTCGCGTTAGCCACTAGACCAGCTAGCCACAATAAGATTCATCCAACTAGGTATATTTCTACACCATAGGAAAGTTAGCACAGGCACCTCTGTGACCACAAATGCAAGTTTTTACAGACGAATCTCCAGCTAGCGTGGCCGTGACGAACTCTAGCTCAAGTCCCTTCACTGCCGTCAACATGACTCTATGACCGCGGGTTCAATCCCGGCCGGGGGTATGGTTTATTTGTGTCATCAGTGATTGCCAGAGTGAGCATCTCACAAGTTCACTATATTAAAATTAAGCTCGGTGTTCACGTTGAGCTGAGTAAATTTCAAATTGATAATTTTATTAAAAAAGGAAAAATTATTAAATATATAGAGAATGCATCTTCTGATTGGCTTTAAAACTCTCCTCAGACACCTTCCTCCCAAGGCTCCTGGTGCCTCTGGCCTAAACCATATTATCCTAAAACACCTTCCTGACTCTATCATTACTGCCTACACAAAAGTCCTCAATGCCTCCCTTACCTCTGGATACTTCCCTGTCCTCTTCAAAGCTGCTACTGCTATCCTCCTTCCCAAACCCAAAAAAGACCACTCTAACCCTAAAAACTATCGCCCTATCAGCCTCTTCGAAACTTTAGGAAAACTCTTTGAAAAACTCATTAACCATCGCTAAATAAATAAATAACAAAAAGGCACAATACCGTGACTGGAACGATACACAAATAACCCGCACATAAAAGACAGAAGCTTACGACGACGTTTCGGTCAGACTTGGACCATTGACAAAGTCACACTGTGTGACTTTGTCAATGGTCCAAGTCGGACCGAAACGTCGTCGTAAGCTTCTGTCTTTTATGTGCGGGTTATTTGTGTATCATTAACCATCGCCTTCGCAGATACCTGGAACACAACTCAGTACTTTCTGATGGCCAGTTTGACTTAAGAACTCAAAAATCCACACAGGATGCCATTAACATCATTCTCAACTACATCCACATAAACACAAAACAAAGAAACAGGACAGCCCTGGTTGCAAAAGACGTTGAAAAAGCTTTTGACACTGTCTGGCACGAAGGGCCAGACAGTGTCTTGATCATGTAACTCCTTGATCATGTAACTCCTTGATCATGTAACTCCTTGATCATGTAACTCCTTGATCATGTAACTCCTTGATCATGTAACTCCTTGATCATGTACACCCATGTAACTCCTTGATCATGTAACTCCTTGATCATGTAACTCCTTGATCATGTAACTCCTTGATCATGTAATCCTTTGCGCTACTATGTATTATGTTCAAACAAAAATTATTATTATTATTATTATTATGTTCTTGTGTTCAATAATGTCACCATCTGTGGCACTACCAGCACTCAATACTGTCACCATCTGTGGCACTATCAGCACACATTACTGTCACCATCTGTGGCACTACCAGCACTCAATACTGTCACCATCTGTGGCACTATCAGCACACATTACTGTCACCATCTGTGGCACTACCAGTACTCAATACTGTCACCATCTGCGGCACTACCAGCACTCAATACTGTCACCATCTGCGGCACTACCAGCACTCAATACTGTCACCATCTTTGGCACTACCAGCACTCAATACTGTCACCATCTGTGGCACTACCAGCACTCATTACTGTCACCATCTGCGGCACTACCAGCACTCAATACTGTCACCATCTGCGGCACTACCAGCACTCAATACTGTCACCATCTGTGGCACTACCAGCACTCAATACTGTCACCATCTGTGGCACTACCAGCACTCATTACTGTCACCATCTGCGGCACTACCAGCACTCAATACTGTCACCATCTGCGGCACTACCAGCACTCAATACTGTCACCATCTGTGGCACTACCAGCACTCATTACTGTCACCATCTGCGGCACTACCAGCACTCAATACTGTCACCATCTGTGGCACTACCAGCACTCAATACTGTCACCATCTGTGGCACTACCAGCACTCAATACTGTCACCATCTGTGGCACTACCAGCACTCAATACTGTCACCATCTGCGGCACTACCAGCACTCAATACTGTCACCATCTGCGGCACTACCAGCACTCAATACTGTCACCATCTGTGGCACTACCAGCACTCATTACTGTCACCATCTGCGGCACTACCAGCACTCAATACTGTCACCATCTGTGGCACTACCAGCACTCATTACTGTCACCATCTGTGGCACTACCAGCACTCAATACTGTCACCATCTGTGGCACTACCAGCACTCAATACTGTCACCATCTGCGGCACTACCAGCACTCAATACTGTCACCATCTGCGGCACTACCAGCACTCAATACTGTCACCATCTGCGGCACTACCAGCACTCAGTACTGTCACCATCTGTGGCACTACCAGCACTCAATACTGTCACCATCTGCGGCACTACCAGCACTCAATACTGTCACCATCTGCGGCACTACCAGCACTCAATACTGTCACCATCTGTGGCACTACCAGCACTCAATACTGTCACCATCTGCGGCACTACCAGCACTCAATACTGTCACCATCTGTGGCACTACCAGCACTCAATACTGTCACCATCTGCGGCAGTACCAGCACTCAATACTGTCACCATCTGTGGCACTACCAGCACTCATTACTGTCACCATCTGTGGCACTACCAGCACTCAATACTGTCACCATCTGCGGCACTACCAGCACTCAATACTGTCACCATCTGTGGCACTACCAGCACTCATTACTGTCACCATCTGTGGCACTACCAGCACTCAATACTGTCACCATCTGCGGCACTACCAGCACTCAATACTGCCACCATCTGTGGCACTACCAGCACTCAATACTGTCACCATCTGTGGCACTACCAGCACTCAATACTGTCACCATCTGTGGCACTACCAGCACTCAATACTGTCACCATCTGTGGCACTACCAGCACTCAATAATGTCACCATCTGTGGCACTACCAGCACTCAATACTGTCACCATCTGTGGCACTACCAGCACTCAATACTGTCACCATCTGTGGCACTACCAGCACTCAATAATGTCACCATCTGTGGCACTACCAGCACTCAATACTGTCACCATCTGCGGCACTACCAGCACTCAATACTGCCACCATCTGTGGCACTACCAGCACTCAATACTGTCACCATCTGTGGCACTACCAGCACTCAATACTGTCACCATCTGTGGCACTACCAGCACTCAATACTGTCACCATCTGTGGCACTACCAGCACTCAATAATGTCACCATCTGTGGCACTACCAGCACTCAATACTGTCACCATCTGTGGCACTACCAGCACTCAATACTGTCACCATCTGTGGCACTACCAGCACTCAATAATGTCACCATCTGTGGCACTACCAGCACTCAATACTGTCACCATCTGTGGCACTACCAGCACTCATTACTGTCACCATCTGTGGCACTACCAGCACTCATTACTGTCACCATCTGCGGCACTACCAGCACTCAATACTGTCACCATCTGTGGCACTACCAGCACTCAATACTGTCACCATCTGCGGCACTACCAGCACTCAATACTGTCACCATCTGTGACACTACCAGCACTCATTACTGTCACCATCTGTGGCACTACCAGCACTCAATACTGTCACCATCTGTGGCACTACCAGCACTCATTACTGTCACCATCTGTGGCACTACCAGCACTCATTACTGTCACCATCTGCGGCACTACCAGCACTCAATACTGTCACCATCTGTGGCACTACCAGCACTCATTACTGTCACCATCTGTGGCACTACCAGCACTCATTACTGTCACCATCTGTGGCACTACCAGCACTCATTACTGTCACCATCTGTGGCACTACCAGCACTCAATACTGTCACCATCTGTGGCACTACCAGCACTCATTACTGTCACCATCTGCGGCACTACCAGCACTCAATACTGTCACCATCTGTGGCACTACCAGCACTCATTACTGTCACCATCTGTGGCACTACCAGCACTCAATACTGTCACCATCTGTGGCACTACCAGCACTCATTACTGTCACCATCTGTGGCACTACCAGCACTCAATACTGTCACCATCTGTGGCACTACCAGCACTCAATACTGTCACCATCTGTGGCACTACCAGCACTCAATACTGTCACCATCTGTGGCACTACCAGCACTCAATACTGTCACCATCTGTGGCACTACCAGCACTCAATACTGTCACCATCTGCGGCACTACCAGCACTCATTACTGTCACCATCTGTGGCACTACCAGCACACATTACTGTCACCATCTGGCACTATCAGCACACATCACTGTCACCATCTGGCACTACCAGCACACATTACTGTCACCATCTGGCACTACCAGCACACATTACTGTCACCATCTGGCACTATCAGCACACATCACTGTCACCATCTGGCACTACCAGCACACATTACTGTCACCATCTGGCACTATCAGCACACATCACTGTCACCATCTGGCACTACCAGCACTCATTACTGTCACCATCTGCGGCACTACCAGCACTCAATACTGTCACCATCTGCGGCACTACCAGCACTCAATACTGTCACCATCTGTGGCACTACCAGCACTCATTACTGTCACCATCTGTGGCACTACCAGCACTCAATACTGTCACCATCTGTGGCACTACCAGCACTCATTACTGTCACCATCTGTGGCACTACCAGCACTCATTACTGTCACCATCTGCGGCACTACCAGCACTCAATACTGTCACCATCTGTGGCACTACCAGCACTCATTACTGTCACCATCTGTGGCACTACCAGTACTCATTACTGTCACCATCTGTGGCACTACCAGCACTCATTACTGTCACCATCTGTGGCACTACCAGCACTCAATACTGTCACCATCTGTGGCACTACCAGCACTCATTACTGTCACCATCTGCGGCACTACCAGCACTCAATACTGTCACCATCTGTGGCACTACCAGCACTCATTACTGTCACCATCTGTGGCACTACCAGCACTCAATACTGTCACCATCTGTGGCACTACCAGCACTCATTACTGTCACCATCTGTGGCACTACCAGCACTCAATACTGTCACCATCTGTGGCACTACCAGCACTCAATACTGTCACCATCTGTGGCACTACCAGCACTCAATACTGTCACCATCTGTGGCACTACCAGCACTCAATACTGTCACCATCTGTGGCACTACCAGCACTCAATACTGTCACCATCTGCGGCACTACCAGCACTCATTACTGTCACCATCTGTGGCACTACCAGCACACATTACTGTCACCATCTGGCACTATCAGCACACATCACTGTCACCATCTGGCACTACCAGCACACATTACTGTCACCATCTGGCACTACCAGCACACATTACTGTCACCATCTGGCACTATCAGCACACATCACTGTCACCATCTGGCACTACCAGCACACATTACTGTCACCATTTGGCACTATCAGCACACATCACTGTCACCATCTGGCACTACCAGCACTCATTACTGTCACCATCTGCGGCACTACCAGCACTCAATACTGTCACCATCTGTGGCACTACCAGCACTCAATACTGTCACCATCTGTGGCACTACCAGCAGTCATTACTGTCACCATCTGTGGCACTACCAGCACTCATTACTGTCACCATCTGTGGCACTACCAGCACTCATTACTATCACCATCTGTGGCACTACCAGCACACGTTACTGTCACCATCTGGCACTATCAGCACACATCACTGTCACCATCTGGCACTACCAGCACACATTACTGTCACCATCTGGCACTACCAGCACACATTACTGTCACCATCTGGCACTACCAGCACACATTACTGTCACCATCTGGCACTACCTGAACACATTACTGTCACCATCTGGCACTACCTGCACACATTACTGTCACCATCTGGCACTACCAGCACTCATTACTGTCACCATCTGGCACTACCAGCACACATCACTGTCACCATCTGTGGCACTATCAGCACACATCACTGTCACCATCTGGCACTACCAGCACACATTACTGTCACCATCTGGCACTACCAGCACACATTACTGTCACCATCTGGCACTACCAGCACACATTACTGCTACCATCTGGCACTACCTGCACACATTACTGTCACCATCTGGCACTACCAGCACACATTACTATCACCATCTGGCACTACCAGCACACATTACTGTCACCATCTGGCACTACCAGCACATATCACTGTCACCATCTGTGGCACTACCAGCACACATTACTGTCGCCATCTGGCACTACCAGCACACATTACTGTCACCATCTGGCACTACCTGCACACATTACTGTCACCATCTGGCACTACCAGCACTCATTACTGTCACCATCTGGCACTACCAGCACACATCACTGTCACCATCTGTGGCACTATCAGCACACATCACTGTCACCATCTGGCACTACCAGCACACATTACTGTCACCATCTGGCACTACCAGCACACATTACTGTCACCATCTGGCACTACCAGCACACATTACTGCTACCATCTGGCACTACCTGCACACATTACTGTCACCATCTGGCACTACCAGCACACATTACTATCACCATCTGGCACTACCAGCACACATTACTGTCGCCATCTGGCACTACCAGCACACATTACTGTCACCATCTGGCACTACCTGCACACATTACTGTCACCATCTGGCACTACCAGCACTCATTACTGTCACCATCTGGCACTACCAGCACATATCACTGTCACCATCTGTGGCACTACCAGCACACATTACTGTCGCCATCTGGCACTACCAGCACACATTACTGTCACCATCTGGCACTACCAGCACACATTACTGTCACCATCTGTGACACTATCAGCACTCAATATTGTCACAGGTGTTGCTAATCAGCTTATACCTGGAGAGGGTTACGGGGGGTCAACGCCCCCGCGGCCCGGTCTGAGACCAGGCCTTGTGGTGGATTAGGGTTTGATTAACCAGACTGTTACTGCTGCCCGCACGCAAATTAACGTACGAACCACAGCCCTGCTGGTCAGGTACTTACCTTAGGTGCCTGTCTAGTGCCTTCTTGAAGACAGCCAAGGGTCTATTGGTGATCCCCCTTTTGTATGCTGGGAGGCATACATAAGGGGTGTTGTCTCTCAGTGGTGCTGTACTCGTGGCACCCCTGCTTTTCATTGGAGGAATGTTGCATCTCCTGCCGAGTCTTTTGCTTTCATATGGAGTGATTTTCGTGTGCAAGTTTGGTACTAATCCCTCTAGGATTTTCCAAGTGTATGTTATTATGTATCTCTCTCGCCTGCATTCCAGGGAATACAAATCAAGCGACTTCAAGAGTTCCCAGTAATTTAGGTGCCTTATCGTACTTATGTGTGCCGTGAAAGTTCTTTGTACACTCTCCAGGTCTGCAGTGTCGCCAGCCTTGAAGGGAGCCGTTAGTGTACAGCAGTATTCCAGCCTAGAGAGCACAAGCGATTAAAGAGAATCATCATGGGCTTGCCGTCCATAGTTTTGAAGGTTCTCATTATTCATCCTATCATTTTTCTAGCAGATGCAGTAGATACATTGTTGTGGTCTTTGAAGGCGAGATCCTCTGAAATTATCACTCCCAGGTCCTTCACATTACTTTTTCGCTCTATTGTATGGTTAGAATTTGTTGTATATCCTGGTACAGTTCTAATTTCCTCAAGTTTTCCATACTGAATAGTTGAAATTTCTCTTTATTGAACTTCATATTGTTTTGAGTGGCCCATTTGAAGATTTAGTTGATGTCCGCTTGAAGTCTTGCGGTGACTTCGATGGAGGTCACTGGCATGACAATTCAGGTGTCATCCGCAAAGGAAGACACGAACACAAGACTTACATCTCTGTCTATGTCAGATATGAGGGTGAGGAATGGGATGGGAGCGAGTACTGTGCCTTGTGGAACAGAGCTTTTCACCGAAGCTGCCTCGGACTTTACACTCTTTACTGTTATAACAATATCTTTATTTACTACAAGTACATGTACATGGTATACAGGCCTAGCTGACAATAATGACATACTACTATAAAGAAAGCACCTTGTTATGCTCCGCATGTCGGGCAAATTTGGTCAGTGTCCCAGGATGCGACCCACACCAGTCGACTAACACCCAGGTACCCATTTTACTGATTCTAAATGTTAGGAAGTTATAGATCCATCTACCAACTTTTCCTCTTATTCCTTTATCATGCATTTTGTGCGCTATTACACCATGGTCACACTTGTCGAAGGCTTTTGCAAAGTCTGAGTATACTACATCTGCATTTTGTTTATCCTCTATAGCATCCAGGACCTTGTCATAGCGGCAGAATAGCTGGAACAGGCAGGAGCTACCTGCTCTAAACCCGTGTGGCCCTGGGTTGTGTAACTGATGGGTATCTAGGTGATTGGCGATCTTGCTTCTTAGAGCCCTTTCAAAAAAATTTATGATATGGGATGTTAGTACTATTGGTCTGAAGTTCTTTGCAATTGCTTTACTGCCACCTTTGTAGAGTGGAGCTATGTCTGTTGTTTTTAGTGAATGTGGGATGACCCCTGTGTCCATGCTCCCTCTCCATAGAATGATGAAGGAACGTGACAGGGGCTTCTTGCAGTTCTTGATGAACTCGGAATTCCATGAGTCTGGGCCTGGGGCAGAGTACATGGGCATGTCATTTATTGTCTTTTCAAAGTCTTATGGTGTTAGGATAATATCAGAGATATTTGAGATGATCAGATTTTGGGTTTCGTTCATAAAGAATTCATTTAGATTGTTGACCCTTAGTTGGGTAATGGCTCGTTGAACATTGAGTCGTATTGGGACTCATTTCTTTGGTGTCATCTGTGTATGTTCCATCTCGCCTAAGCAGGGTCCCAATACTCGATGTTGTTTTTCCCTTAGATTTCGCATAAGAAAAGTAGTATTTTGTTTTGTTTTTTCTCAGTTTCCTTTATGGCTTTTAGTTCTTTCTGAGCTTCTTTTCTCCTGTAAGATTCCTTCAGTTTAAGTTCGATATTTGCTGTTTCACTGAGCAGTGCCTCCCTTCGTATTTCAGAATTATTGACTTCTCTCAGTAGCTCTGTGCTTCTTCGCCTTCATCTGTATAGGGAGCATCTCTCTCTTTCAAGTTTTTTCTTAATGGAATGTGTCTTGAGCAGACCTCAAGAACCACATAATTATTTTTTTCTAGGTAAAGGTTTGAACCCGTGTTGTTTAGGATATCTTCCCAGCTTGTTTCATTTAGGACATGGTTGATTTGTTCCAATTCTATGTTTTTGTTATTGAAGTTGAATTTTATGAAGACACCCTCATGATTGTGCATACATGTCTGTACCTCTGTTATGAGTGTATTGTTTTTGATACAGTTATAAGTCTTAGACCGTCGTTGTTGGTGAAGATAAGGTCCAACGTGTTTCCTAGTCTTGGTGGGTCGTCTAATATTTGCTGGTTTAAGGTGAATTTGGTGCAGTGATTTAATAGCTCGTGTGTGAATTTTCATCTGAGCTGCCTCCTGCTAAAATATTATTTCCTACACACCTCCATATTAGGTGCCTCAAGTTGAAATCTCCCAGTAGCAAGATGTTTGGAGCAGGAGTTGAGAGATTTTCCAGTGGTCAATTTTCAAAAGCTATTCCTGGAATTACTGGGAAGTTGCATCTGGATGTAGTTTTGTTTTTCAATGTTTACTGCGAAATTTCAACCATTTCATTTGAGGTATTTAGTAGTTCTGAGCAAATGAGCGACCCTGTGATGTACAAACCATCCATCTAGTTCTTGTTAACAACTTATATTAGACCTTAGTGCAATTACAAGTGAAAGTCTTGTGCCATTTTAAACTAGTATTTTTTATATTATTAGATTAAACCTAGTTGTACTTTAGCTCATTCTAGCTCAATACATAGACAACACCAAATTCATTATATTAGACCTTAGTGCAATTACAAGTGAGAGTCTGGTGCTATTTTTAATTTGTATTTTTATATTTTTAGTTTATACCTAGTTGTACTTTAGCTCATTCTAGCACAACACATAGACAACATCAACTTTATTATGTTTATTAGTGACTATACTCTATATGACCAAAGTGCTTTAGCTATATACTTGTCCAAACTTCCCACTACTACAGATATCAGTACTAGAACTCAACACACAATTCAGGATATAAATAACCACAATTTAAACCTAAAAGATGAATGATCACGTTGACCCTGATCTAAACCTCCATAATCTTATACACAATCAAAACCTACTGGAAAGTAACTGCCTTTATTACACAGCATCACAAGCCAGCACTATCCTAAGCAGTGCTAAAAGTTTATCAATTCTTAACTACAGCATCAGGTCCTTAAGCAAACACTATGATGACCTCCTGGCACTCCTTGAGTCGCTAAAGACACCCTTCTCCTGCATTATTCTTAGCAGGACACAGTAGACATCTACCCTCTACCAGGATACACAGCAATCCACAACTGCAGACCATACCAAGCTGGGGGTGGTATTGCAATCTATTACTCTAACCAACTATCTTGTATTAGCACCACTTGCTTTAGTGATGAATATGGTGAATACGTTTTTGCTAATTTTACTGTAAAAAACTCAAGACGCCTATAACAATCGGTGCCATTTACCGGATACCCCACACAAACATCCCAAATTTCAGTGAGAAATTAAAGGCGCTTATAACAAACAGACAAATGAACAAGCACCACCTTCTCTTAGCTGGAGACTTCAATATCAACCTTGGCCTACCAGATGATCAGCCTGTAACTGATTTCATCAACAATATGAACAACACACTTCTCATACCAACAATAACTAAACCAACCAGGCTCACTGAGACAAATGCAACCATAATGGACCACATATGGACCAATATACTTGCTCCCCTTAAATCAGGGATAATCACAGACAGCACTACAGACCACTACCCAACCTTCCTCTTAACAAACATTAGTAAACCACCACTCGAATACAACAAAGTTTCATTTAGACTTCATGACGAGACCTCAATAAGGAAGTTCACAGCAGACCTAGAGACTGTTGACTGGCCTACAGAATTCTCCAAGGCCACTGGTACTGAAGATTGGACAGACATTTTTCTTAACAAATTGCTTAGACTATACAACAAACATTGTCCTATACATATCCACTAGGAATTTTTATTGACCTAAGAAAAGCTTTTGACACAGTAGACCACGGCATCCTACTCCACAAACTTGACCATTATGGTATAAGAGGCCATGCGCTTGCATATTTCAAATCTTACCTTACTAATAGGTATCAGTATGTCACCATTAAAGACACAGCATCAACAACACAGCCACTTGATACTGGAGTTCCGCAGGGAAGTGTCCTTGGTCCCCTGCTCTTCCTCATATACATCAATGATCTTCTAAACGTATCTCAACACCTGAACCCCATTCTCTTTGCTGACGACACGACTTATGTCATCTCTCATCCTAATCTTGCCACCCTGAACACCATTGTGAATGAGGAGCTGATCAAAATATCGACTTGGATGACAGCCAATAAACTTACGCTTAATACTGACAAAAACCTACTACATTATGTTTGATAGCAGAGCAGGAGATGCGCAAATTAACATTAAGATCGACAACACTTTAATTGCCAGGCATAATGAGGGCAAATTCCTAGGCCTATACCTCGACAACAACCTAAACTTCAGCACCCATATCCAACACATAACCAAAAAAGTATCCAAAACGGTTGGGATCCTCTCCAAGATACGATACTACGTGCCGCAAAACTGCCCTTCTCACACTATACCATTCACTTATATATCCATACCTCACCTATGATATCTGTGCTTGGGGATCAACTGCAGCAACACACCTAAAGCCAATAATAACCCAACAAAAAGCCGCAGTAAGAATAATCACTAAATCCCATCCCTGGCAACACACCCCCCTACTCTTCATAGATCTAAACTACTCGCTGTTCAGTACATCCACACTTACTACTGTGCAATCTACATCTACAGGACCTTAAATTCCAATATTAACCTTGACCTAAAACGCTTTCTTGATAGTTGTGACAGAACCCACAGGCAAAACACCAGACAAAAACATCTCTACGACATTCCCCGTGACCGACTAAACCTTTACAAAAATTCAATGTATATCAAAGGCCCTAAAATCTGTAACACCCTACCTGAGAACTCTAGAACTGCAGACGCATTCATCACCTTCAAAACTACCATCAGAAAACATCTTATCTCCCTGATACACCCTGTCAAACTAATTACACGAATACCACCTGGTGGCTCACACTTACACTCACTCACTCATTTGACCATAAACAGAAATATCAATCTCAATCTCAAAATAATGAATCTTAACTAGTCATAAGTTGGCCTGTGATACTCCAATACTGAAACTATGTACTGTGCCAAAAGAAAAGCATTCACATTGCTAAACTCACAAACTAGTATTTAGTAACTTACCATAATACCAACTTACCTCATAATTTTTGTAAAATTTTAAACTTAAGATTTAATTTAAGTCTGCCCGAAATGCCTAGCCATGCTAAGCATTCTAGTGGTACACTCTGTAATTATTATTTTACTACATGTAAACCACACAATAACCAAATTCTGTAAACTCAGCATTGTAATCCTTATAGAATATATATATATATATATATATATATATATATATATATATATATATATATATATATATATATATATATAAATATAGGGAGGTACCACCTCTAGAACTGTTATAGGGACCCTCATCCTCAGAGAAAAGAATAAACTTGCTTCAGGGAAAACTTAAGGTTCTCCCTGAAGCTGTTTGATAATTTTCTCCTACCTCCCCCTATATTTCAAGTATGTTTTATTTAAAGACAAAATACATTGGCCAAACATTCACAAAAATACAACAGAAAGTAAAACAACATAGGTAACTCAGAGCTACATCTCGAATACTTCGTCCAGCTCCCCTGCGGTTGGCCGCGTGCCCAGAATGCTGCAGGCATTTCCTCTCTGGATAGCAACACTGAGTCTCTGAAAGAGGAAGCTGGTCGCCCTGTGGTCCTTGCTTTCTATGATGAGCTTTTCACCCAGCTCTTTGAGGAACTTTAGAGCACACTTGCCCCATGCTCCGAGGGTCTCCGACCCTATTGGAATGAAGTTATAGCAAGGGGGAAGGTCTTCATATTTTCGGATCTTCTGGGTCTCCCTGTGGCTGGCAGCTCCACCCCCTTCCACTACAGAGTATGGCAAGTAGGTGTCTGCCAATGTGGCAGCACAGGTGTAGTCCCAGGCAATCTGCTTTCCATCCTTCCAGGGTAGCATAGTGGCTCCATCAGGACGCTTTTGACTTCCATCAGACCTCTGTACTTGGGGTTCCCGTTGAGCTGGGCAACGGGCTGTGGCGAGGCTTCTCTTTATTATGTCATTGATCTCCTCATGTCTGGCATACTTCCCTTCTGCTGTGTGGCACACGAGAACATGAAGTCCGAATTGATCAGCTGTCGCCTTGCCGCAAATACACCTATGTTCGGTGAGGATGGGGGCGGCTAGGCGAAGAGCAACACCAATCCGAATGGCCTGTGGGTCGAGACGGGTGCCCAGGGAGGAATTGGGAACAGCTAACAGGAAATCTGAATGTGGTGCCTTCACTGCCAGGAGACGAGCTTTGTTCTTTCCAGAAGCATTGGAGAGCATTGTGTTGGCGATTTTTTCCATGATCGGTTTGTCCCAGTGGGACTGTTTGTGCTGTTTGGGAGGAGCTGGTCTACTGGAGGAGTCTGTAAGGGTGTCCCACCGAGTCGCTGCTTCAGTAAACCTGGGGTCTTGAGCTCCTACCAAGTCTCTCAAGCGTTCGGGCACTATCTTCTTGACTAATGCACTGGAAGCCAAACACGAAGACAGAAAAGCAGGTAAAGCAACATGCGTTGCTTTACGCACCCCTATACCTCCCAGTCGCACTGGGAGGGTTGCCTGATCCCATTGCTCATCCTCTAGTGACAGGTTCAGTGCCTTCTTAAAGGTTGATCTCAGGTGTGCGTCATGTTCATCGAGTGTTGGGTTGTCAAAAGAGGGTGCACACCTCAAGAAGCAAGTGAGTCTTGGCATAGTAAGACACCTTGTGAGGAGATACAGAGCATCATGGGCATCAAGATCGCTTATTCTCTCCTCCATTCTCATCAGGTCATTCAATTTGTCCCTGAGGACAGTATCGATGGCCTGGTGACCCAGCGGTGCCCCCAAGAGGGTACTGTTGGACGGAGTTGTAGTTGAGACTTCTGGGAGGATTCTTCGCACAGCATTGATTATTTCCTGGTTCGCTGTGATGATTTCACACTTGGAGGGATTGAGGATGAGTCCCAAGTCTTCTCCCTGTGTTTTCACCAGTTGTAGGTCCCCCACGAGGGACTCTTCAGTACCTGCCAGAGTGCCATCATCCAGGTACCAGGTGTTGAGCTCACTGCGTAGGCTGGAAGTTAGTTCTCTTACTGCCAAGCAGAAGAGAAGTGGAGCGAGTGGGTCACCCTGCTGAACACCCTCTGATATATATATATATATATATATATATATATATATATATATATATATATATATATATATATATAAATATATATATATATATATATATATATATATATATATATATATATATATATATATATATATATATATATATATATATATATATATATATATATATATATATATATATATATATATATATATATATATATATATATATATATATATATATATATATATATATATATATATGCAAAACAACCACTCTGAAAGAATAGAGAAATTCCAAGCGCTTTTGTGACTACTCACATTATCAAGGAACTATGAAAGTGAAGCATCCAAGGAAGCTATATAAGGGGTCGGCCAGCATATAGCTTCCTTGGATGCTTCACTTTCATAGTTCCTTGATAATGTGAGTAGTCACGAAAGCGCTTGGAATTTCTCTATTCTTTCAGAGTGGTTGTTTTGCATATTTTGAAATCACCTGTTTACTGTGATCTTATTGCATATATATATATATATATATATATATATATATATATATATATATATATATATATATATATATATATATATATGCAGTGTCTAACAGGATCTTAATACTTGGGAATTCTTCGCTTGCCTAACCCTTGGGCACGACCTACTTCCACATTGGACAAATGTGACACCACCTACGACTGCTGCACCTCTCCTGCCTACGGTTTATAAGCTGCTTCTCCGCACATATAACGTATTCTATTCAAGATTGATGGACTGACCACATCGACTCAAGGTCGAGGGGCTGATTACCTCATTCTCTTCCTGTTCTTCCCGTTTCTCCTTTGTCTGGACTGATGAAGCCACTGTGTGGCGAAACGTTTCCTCAATAAAGATACCCAAGAGTTGCACATGTGTCTAATTTATCAACGTGTCGGTTCTCTGAACCATTCATATGTATAAAGCTGCTATGTCATTTCCACAGGGCTCAGGAGGTGGTTTCACCGGTTTAAGGCCTCAACACCTAAAACAAATTCTCAATCCAATACTTGGTGATGTTTCAGAGAGGCTGCTTTCTAAACTCACCAAATTTTCCAACCTCTGCCTGGCTGGCAGTGTCCCAGTGGCCATCAGACCCCTTACCTTTGGTGTCTTATTGTGTGCCCTCATGAAAAAGGATTGCGGAATCAGGACCATTGCAGTGGGCAACACCCTTCGGCGCCTAGTCGCCAAGGCTGCAGTAAGAAGGGTGAGTCAAGAGGCTGCTGCAATGCTGAAACCAACTCAGCTCGGTTTTGGCGTTCAACAGGGCTGTGAAGCAGCTGCCCACACAGCACGAGTATATATCAACAACATGTCCGATGAAAAAGCCTTGGTCAAATTGGGCTTTGCCAACGCTGTCAACTCATTCAGCAGGGATGCTTTTCTCCAGGCAGTTTATAGAAACTTCCCTTCCCTTTATCCCTTCATAGAATCGTGTTATAGTGTGACTTTCAAACTATTGTTTGGGGACCATGAAATTGACTCATGTAAGGGTGTGCAACAAGGGGACCCTCTCGCCCCCTTTCTATTCTGTTTGGTCATCAAGGAAGTCACAGAAGCACTCTCCAGTGAGCTCAATATCTGGTTTCTGGATGATTGTACCCTAGCTGGCACAACAGAATCTCTCCTAGAGGACATCAGAAAAATTAAAGACATGGGAGAAAGCCTGGGCCTTTCTTTAAACCCCACCATATGTGAAATAGTTTCTACCAATCAACAGATGATCCAGAATATTAGCGCCAATGATCCAGCCAATAGCACTCTCCTTGGCGCCCCTCTTGGGTCCAATGCCATCGATCTGATCCTAGAAAAAAAAGTCTCAGACCTCCGGACGATGGAAAGCAGGATGAAAGACATTGACTCACATGATGTCTTCTACCTACTCACCAGGTGCCTGTCAATCCCAAAACTTACCTACTTTCTGAGATGCTCCCCAGCCTTCAGCAGTTCAAAATTCAAGGAATATGATTCTCTACTTAAGACCATGCTAGAGAGTGTTTTAAATCTTTCCCTTGACGATGGACAGTGGTTGCAAGCCTCACTTCCGGTCAGGCTTGGGGGGCTGGGAGTACGCAGATCCTGCCAGATTGCTCTACCAGCTTTCCTATCCTCTTCCATAGCATTAAACGAGTTGATAAGACAAATTCTTCCTGATAACCTCAGTGACTCAGCAGGAATACAGGACCCTAGCTATGGCAGTGCCATCACTGAATGGGAGACTCTTGCTGCTTCCGCACCAAACTCTAGTGCAGCACTGGCTCACAGTCAAGCTGGGATGGCCCGATCACTGAAAAGGCACTTGCCAACATGCTGAGGGCTGCAAAATCAGATAGGGAGACTGCCCGTCTCCAGGCTGTGAGCGCACATCACTCTCTGGACTTCCTCCTAACAGTTCCCATATCAGCATTGGGAACGCGACTCGATCCTAAGACCCTCCGTATTGCAGTGGCTCTGCGTCTTGCTGCCCCAATTCACACAGAATATACGTGTATCTGCAGCGAAGCACAAGCAGACCAATACAGTCTACATGGTCTTAACTGTTCCAAAACCAAGGGCTGGCATGCAATACACAGTGAGGTCAACGACATCATAAAGAGAACCCTTGCTACAGCTGGATGCCCAGCCGAGAGGTAGCCCCAATCACTAGCAGCCAACAATACCCACAACCCAGCAAACCATCCTGACGTGATCACTATCTATCCTTGGAAGAATGGCAAGCTCTTAGCATGGGACTATACCTGTGTGTCCACACTGGCTGACACCTACATCCATCACAGTGTCGGACGACAGGGAGGAGCTGCTGACCACAGGGAAGAGTACAAGATCAGCAAGTACAGGGACATAAGCGAACAGTATCAGTTCGTCCCAGTGGGATTAGAGACCTTGGGATCATGGGGAAAAAATGCTACACGTTTCCTTATAGAATTGGGTTCCAGATTCATCAAAATCACCAGGGGCCCAAGGGCAGCCACTTTCATGTTCCAGCGCCTCAGCATGGCCATCCAGAGGGTAAATGCTTGCTGCATACTTGGCTCGTGTCCGGCTTCGGAGGAGCCGGAGGAAATTCATTATCTTTAATACAGTGTACCATTGTACTCATGTTTGTGTTTTTTGTAAATGTATTCTGTTTATTAATAAATTTTCCCATTGAATATAAAATATAGGGAGTGGAAGGAGAAGTAAATATTCAAAGAGCTTCGGGGAGAACCTTGAGCTTTCCCCTAGGTACGTTTATTCTCTTCTCTGAAGATGAGGGGTCCCCATTCCACCTATAGAGGTGGTATTTCCCGATATATATATATATATATATATATATATATATATATATATATATATATATATATATATATATATATATATATATATATATATATATATATATAGTTCCTTGATAATGTGAGTAGTCACGAAGCCAAAGACTCGAACCCTTGCTGCTTTGGCCTGCCTCATGGTGGGCAAAAACGCATGACGCCTTAAACCACTGGACCATACGATCCTTACAAGTAGGGCATCCAGCGAAGCTGGATGTTGTACTTCCTACCCAAGGACACACGATGGTGTGGATGACTCTAGGCTAATTTCATTCTAGTCGCTGTTTGGTGTACTAGCTCAACGAACAGTATTTTTATACTATTGTGACGACGAATGAGTGGTATATATATATATATATATATATATATATATATATATATATATATATATATATATATATATATATATATATATATATATATATATATATATATATATATATATATATATATATATATATATATAGATAGATAGATAGATAGATAGATAGATATGAGTTACAAACAACTATTGGCTTAAAGGTGGGCTAATGCAGTATTAGAATGTGGGGCACAAGTTTGGTTTGTGGCTATAGGATAGTACGTGCAGGAGGAAAGTGGAGTGATTGGTAGAATAATGAAGTAAAGGGTGTGATAAAAGAGAAAAAGGTAGATTATGAGAGGTTATTACAAAGCAGAAGTGCTATAAGAAGAGCAGAGCATAAGGAGTGTCAAAGAATAAGAACAATTATTGGAGAGAAATAAGAAGGAAAGAAAGAAGAAAGAAGAAAGGACCCCAATGGAAATAAGTCACTCTGTCTGACTTTTTTGGGTTATCCCAGGTTCTCTACACATATGCTGCTATGTATGATAATTCTATGTAACTGTATTTGTGTATACCTGAATAAACTTACTTACTTACTTACTTACTAAGGTTAAAAAAGCCTAGTTAACGACTGGATTTGTCAGTTAAAAAGAGAGTAGATGAGTTAGTAGATGGGGAGCTGGAGGTATTGGGTAGATAGCAGGAATATTTTGAAGAACTTTTAAATGTCGATGAAGACAGGGAGACGTTAATTTCATACACTGGTCAGGGAGGTATAACATCTTTTAGGAGTGAAGAACAGAGGATGTGAGTGTGTGGGAGGTACATGAGGCATTATGTGGAATGAAATATTAATAATATAATAATAATATCTTTATTTACAGTAAACTACAGGTACATGTACAAGGTATACAGGCCTAGATGACATCAGTGACACTACTATACAGAAAGCCCCTGGTTATGCAGAGCATTTCAGGCAAATTAGATCAGTGTCCCAGGATGCGACCCACACCAGTCCACTAACGCCCAGGTACTCATTTTACACTGATGGGCGAACATAGACAACCGGTGTAAGGAAACACGTCCGATTTTTCCACCCCTTACCCGGGAATCGAACCCGGACCCACCGTGTGAAGCAAGAGCCTTTTCCACCAGGCCACTGTGCACCGTGAAAGAGGGTAAAGCAGCTGGAACTGACGGGATCATGAGAGAAATGTTAAAAGCAGGGGGGGATATAGCGTTGGAGTGGTTGGTACTTTTGTTTAATAAATGTATGAAAGAGGTGAACGTACCTAGGGATTGGCAGAGAGCGTGTATAGTCCCTTTATATAAAGGGAAGGGGGACAAAGGAGATTATAAAAATTATAGTTTATTGAGTATACCAGGTAAAGCGTACGTTAGGGTTATTATTGAAATAATTAGAGGTAAGACAGAATGTAGGATTGCGGACAAACAAGGAGGCTTTAGAGTGGGTAGGGGATGTGTAGATCAAGTGTTTACATTGAAGCATATATGTGAACAGTATTTAGATAAAGGTAGGGAAGTTTTCATTGCATTTATGGATTTAGAAAAGGCATTTGATGGAGTGGATAGGGGAGCAATGTGGCAGATTATGAGAGCGTATGGAATAGGTAGTAAGTTATTAAATGCTGAGGGACTGATTACCCCATTCTCCTCCTGTTCTTCAAGTTCATCCTTTGTATGGACTGATGAAGCCACTGTGTGGCGAAACGTTTCCTCAATAAAGATACCCAAGAGTTGCACATGTGTCTAATTTAACAACATGTCGGTTCTTTGAACCATTCATCTACAATCCTGTCAGACACTGCAACTTCTTGGGATCTTAATACTTGGGAATTCTTCGCTTGCCTAACCCTTGGGCACGACCTACTTCCACATTGAACAAATGTGATACCACCTACAACTGCTGCACCTCTCCTGCCTACGGTTTATAAGCTGTTTCTCCGCTCATATGCCGTATTCTATTCAAGATTGATGGACTGACCACATCGACTCAAGGCTGAGGGACTGATTACCTCATTCTCCTCCTGTTCTTCAAGTTTATCCTTTGTATGGACTGATGAAGCCACTGTGTGGCGAAACGTTTCCTTAATAAAGATACCCAAGAGTTGCACATGTAAGGAAATGGTATGGTTATACCTACAAGATGTGGAAAAAGACACTCAAGTACAGTTCAGGACAATTATTAAAGGAAACGTTTCGCCACGAGTGGCTTCTTCAGTCCTAATACAGAGAAAACTAAGAAAACGCATATATATAGTGGCAGGAGTTAGGTGAGGTGACGCGTGGGAAGAGGTGGTAGTAGTAGTAGTAGTGGAATTAAGGTGAGGTTAGAGAGGGACCTGCTGGCATCAAGTAACACCAGTTCCCAGGATGGGTAATATCCTCTTGCTTAGTAATTTTGAAATACTGTAACTACCGGATTTTTGCTTTATAGTGTTACTGACAGAAATTAGTGCAGCTTCAATGCATTTTCTCCGTCTTAAGTCGTCTTCTTTAATAACTAGTTTAGCTTCATTGAATTTCATGAGGTGTCCAACATCATCTCTATGTTGAACACATGCGTTTTTGCGGTCATCATTTCTGCAAGCATTTTTGTGTTCTGCTATCCTAATGTCCAGAGTTCTGGCTGTTTCCCCTACATATACTTTGTCACACCCCCCACATGGTATAGTGTAGATTCCTGCACTTGTGCCAGAATCATGCTTGGGTTTTTGTATCAGGTTCCAAATAGTAGTTGAAGAGCTGGTAGATATTTTACCAAGTTTTCTGTCAAACATTTTTGAAACATTATTAGCAACGTTGCTGACTGGTAAACCAATGTAACTTGGAGGCTTTTCTTCAACTTGACTGGTGTTGGTCTTGCTGAGGATACGTGTCGCACGTTTGCTGCAGTCACGTATGAAGTGTAGGGGAAAGTGTAGTGAACTGAAAGAGTTGGTGATGTATGTGCATTCTTCTTCGAGGAATTGCGGACTGGAAATTCTGTAGGCTGTCAGAAAGAATGTAATAAAGTTGGTAGAATTACCGACAATATGTAAAGCCATTATGGTAATGGCTTGATAAAGCTCCTGGAGAACGAAACGCTGCCACAATAAATGTCACATTAGTTGCACTTGTGTCCTTTCACTTTACATCTCAGAAAGAAGCCAATAACTACCCCTCTTTTAGTTCTTGTGTCATGGTGAGAGAAGAAATGTAGAAGATCGTTCTTGTAGGTAGGTTTCCGGTAGACTCTAAAAGAAAGTCTGTTTTCCACTGTGCGTAGGAGAACGTCGAGAAAAGGTAATTGGTTGTCCTCTCCTCCTCTAGTGTAAATTTAATAGTAGGTTCCAGAGTGTCGAGGATGCCATGTACGTCAAGATTTTTGGGTACAATGACCAAAATATCATCAACGTACCGCATCCATGTAACTGAACGAGGGATGTTACTGAGGACCCGTCTGGATTCCAGGTCCTCCATATATAAATTGGCAAGAACTGCACTAAGGGGGGATCCCATGGCTAGTCCGAAGAGTTGTTTGTACTTCTTGTCCTCGAACCTAAAACAGTTATAACGAACACAAAGTTCGACAAGGCTCACAAAATCTTGGCTGTGTACAGGTAACTCTGTATCATCGTTAATCACCCTGCGAAGAAGATCAATGGCTTGATCAACTGGGACATTGGTGAATAAGACAGTCACGTCAAAACTTGCAAGCTTCTTATCACTCATGTCGAGATCCCTGATACGGTTAAGTAGGTCACCCGAATGCTTTAGGTGAGCCTGACTGATTGTACACAGGAGCTTAGACAAATATTTCGCCAAAACTCCTGCCAGACTGTGTGGGGCGCTGCCGATTCTAAACATCCCATCTCTCCTGCTACTTACCACTACCTACGAGAGTGTTAGGTAAGACACATATGCAACAGTTAGGTATCTTTATTTCGAAACGTTTCGCCTACACATTATGGCTTCTTCAGTCGAGTACAGAAAAGTTGATAGAAGCATTGACTTGGAACAACTAAGTTGGAATAGTCTATCTCATCTGAATTTAATTTGAATACTGATTTATACAAGATACCTTTTATATATTCAAATTCATACGAAAAGTTTTTCCTCTGAATAACTTGATTTTGTCTAACTGCATTATAGCAATTCTGAAGAGAAGGGCAATTACGTTGTAAATTGATAAAGGAGCCCTTCGATATATCTAAATGCTTAAAGTCAGGGAACATCAAAGGATGAACAGTAGAAGAGCCTGGGCTTTGGTCTGAGCCCTAGTCAAGACATTTATAGTATCGGAGGTGATGTCTTCACTTTCATGTAACAAGTGAACCGGTGATCCTACTACCTCGCTTTCGAGAGTAGTATCGCTGGTTTTTAATCCCACATGAATATCACGAGACATTGTCTCATCTGAATTGTCGAGGGTCTTTTCTGACTCTACAGGAAGAGGATCTGAAAAGCTTATGTCCATCTTTGGTGATGAAAGGTCAACCTTTTACATTACCTATCAGTACGGAGCAAGAAGTGATGGGAGCTAGTATGGCTTCAGACCAACCTGTGAACCATTTAGACCTAATGTAACAACGGATGGTAGGAAAAGTGTCCTTACGGCCCAAGTAGTCTGAAAGTAAAGCAGAGGAATGAGTTTCTTTAAGGTTAGGGAACAGCTTATCAGAAATGACTAATATGCATCCAGTGTCTCGTAAAATGATAGATACATTAAGTCCATTAACTGTTCCTGAACAGAAGGGTGCTTGGTCATTACAGTCTTTAAAACATCTTCCAACTTTTTGAACCTTCTTAGAAGGACAATCGGGACGTTTATGTCCCTTAACACCACATAAATGACAAACAGGAATAAAAGAAGTCTGTCTACTTTAAACTATAGACTTTGATTTCGTAAGGACTGATGAACCCTTTGTTGCAACCCCTGAATGGGTTGCAATATATATATAATGTATATTATGATTATGAATATAATGTATATTACCTTTTCATATAATTTTATATTGCTTAAATTTGCGATTATAGCTAAATCGTAAATATATGACTTTATATTATTATTTGACTTAGTCATGTTGTTAGGTAGGATGTAACATATGTGCTCAGTTCAAGTCTTGATTGTCTAACTACTGTAATTATCGCTCTTTGCTCGTTTCCCTGCCGGCTTCTTGCTGGGCAGCGACCCACGGAGCTATCAGGTGATCGAGGGGGGGGTGTCCTCACCTCGCCTGAAGTATTCAGTCTGGTCTAGACTCTCTTGGTGGTTGGACAGATTGTCTGTCTCATTATTCTTGTTTGTTCTGTAGAACTCTGTTCGCAGAACATTGCACAGACTTAGTGATTTTCGTAGTTGTACCGAGGCTGTGTGTCGCAAAGACACTCTGAGTAACTCAGGTCCTGAGCTGTAGCTTCTGACCTAACTTGTATTGGTATCTGTGTATTATCACAGTCGGGGATTTTCTTATGCTGAACTTAGATTCAGTAGTATGGGAGTTTTGTGACTTTTGTGGAGGATCTGCAGATGGTCCCTACTTAGTGTCATTATATTATCTCCTTGTTCCTGATTCTGTGTCGCAGTTGCTTGTTATATTGCTATTGGGCTTAGCATTCTTGTTATTGTTCAAGCAGACTTTTCTGATTGCCAGTTGGTCAAGAAGTTAGTTTATTTGAGGACTTTGTCAGTCACTTGTTTAAGTCTAGTAGAGTCTTGAGACATAGCGGTCTACTTAGAGCACTTACACACATACACACAAACTTACTTGTACATATTTGTAATATCTTATTAAATGTTAATGTACCAGACCGTACTTAAGAATTATAAATGTGATATGTGCTTTCAGCACAATACTATTGTATATGAGAGAAGTGATTATTATTAATTTGTTTGAATTGATTAATTTAATTTAATTTGATGATATACACCTAGACAACTTTATTAATAAATTTATTAAATTTTAATTTCTCTAGTTAGTAGCCTACCAGTTGTAATCCTGAAACACTATTGAATCATACTGAATTCTAATGGATAATTGGACAAGGATACTGACTACTTGTTACGAAAACCCAGTAACAGGCTGGATGCTAGAAGGGCAGTCCTTTCTAGTATTCACTGGAGATCTTTAAGCTTTTAGAATCACGTTTTTTGTAACACCCTTGCCCTTAGGGTTCGATCACTTTAGGTCTTTATAGGAATTGTGAGCCTCAGCATACAAGTCAGCAGCCTCAGCAACTTCATCAGCTTTAATCAGGTTACGTTCTCTAATGAATGTTCTTATCTGATGGGGAAGAACTGTCAGGAACTGGTCAGCAACCATGAAGTCTCCAAGAGATTCATAACTGTGATCAATTCCTGAACTCTCTATCCAAAAGTCGAACAAACGAAAGAGTGTTACATGTAACTGCTGAAAGTTTTGGCTAGGCTGTAAGGTGGCATACCTGAAATCTTTCCTGTAAGGATTAGTGGTTTTTTGGTATGCTTTAAGGATTGCCTTCTTCAGTAGGTTATAATTACATATGATATCCTGCGACAAAGTTGCATAGATATTCAAAGCTGTACCAGAAAATAACATTCCTAACCTGGTAGCCCAGGTGTCAGCAGGCCATTCACAGAGGGTAGCGGTATTTTCAAACCTGATAATGTATGAAGTTATGTCTTCCCCCTCTGTGAAGGGAGGTAAATTCGGTGTTGGAATATGTGCACTAGCTGCATGATGTTCAATTACTCCTTCCTCTAATTGCTGTTGTGTAAAAGCTAACTTTTTATTCTCTAATTCAAGGCGAGATTTTTCGAGCTCGCGATTTTTTTCTCTCTCTCTTAGCTCATGTTCTCTAGCTCTTTCCTCACGTTCTCTAGCTCTCTCCTCACTTTCTCTAGCTCTTTCCTCAACTTCTCTATCCTTTGCTCTTTCCTCAATTTATCTTAATTTAACTTGTTCCTCAGGTACTCTAACTCTCTCCTCATGTTCAAGTCTATCACGCTCCTTTTTGTCTTCTCTCTCTCTTTCTAACTGTCTTTCTTCACTTTCTCTTTCAATTCGATCTCTCTCCTTTTTATCCTCTCTTTCTCTTATTGTCTTTCTTGGTTCTCTCTCTCAATTCTTTCTCTCTCCTTTTTCTCTTCTCTTTCGATTCTTTCTCTGTCCTTTTCAATTCTTTCCTGGATTTTAGCACTAATGAAAGATTCTAAATTTTTTCCTGTTATTCCTAACTTACTTCCAGCATTCATCCAAAACTGGTATTCCTCTATATTTGCAAGAATAACTTAAACTACCAGGGGAAAATGAAACTGGTATTAAAGAAAACAGAGGGTTCAATTCCTGCTCCGCTCAAACTGTAAATAAATCAGAGGGCTCGATCCCTGCTTCGATTAAACAATATGTGTTAATTAAAACGAAGGGTTCTATGCTGGCTCCGAGCAAACAGAAAGTAGAATGGGGTTCCTTGACCATCCAATCTTCTCACCAACAAATCAAGAGTGTCCTATGACAGTTCCCTTGATATAATAAAGAGCTCAATGAAACAAATTGTCACTGGAAAATCTCGGGTCCCTAGAGTCTATTCCTATAAGGCGCTTCAAGCTCACAAAGGTGACAGAATTAACTAGTATATCCTGCCGTGACTTGACTTACAATAAATTGAGACTATAACAATCACCAAATCTTTTAAATACCTGTACTGTAGTCCTACCATAGAGAATGATTACTCAGGGCTGGTGATAACCGTCTGTGGTATGAGGCGTTGAAGTTCCAATGGTAGATTCGAGATAGAGTTGAATCTTGATTCAATTGAGTTGATCCTGGCAAGGTCGCCACTTGTGAAGTCTTACTCAGCCCTGTAACAACTTCAGACAGTATTACCAAGGCTGGCTCCTCCTCAGGAAAATTAATGAATAGAAAAAGAAATAATAATTCACAAAGACAAACACTTTATTATTTGTTAATGCAAATATAAAACAGTGAAACATGAAGGTGTATCCTATTTGAAAGAAAAATTAAAAATGAAATGAAAAAATTACATTAGAATTCAACGCTAATATATACAAGTAAACTGGGGTGTCTGGTTGATGTTGACACCGTCTTGTAGAAAGTGTAGCCGTTACTGATGATGTGGGGGGGGGGTCACAGGTGTTGGTGACAACCCAACGACGAGTTCTTCACAGAGTCTATAGCCTTGAATAGTCAGTCCAGATGACAGGAACTCAGGTTCTTTACCACTGCAAAGTTGAGGGGTAGTGTCCTGTACAATTAATCAGGTAGGTAGATAATGAATGACGTCTCTTGGACTGTTTCAGCCCGTCTCCTTCAATACTTCTCGTTGGTTGGCAGGTGACCCACTCTGTCATTCCAAGCTGGAAAGAGAGACAGGTTACCCACTGCTTAAGAAATCACTCTCCATGATAAGTACAATATCAAAACGACGTGGCGATTATTAAAACACTTAACATAGAGATCAAGGCTGAAAGAACTAAGTTTATTATTGGTCAAAAGTGAAGCTTTCAACCAATAAGTCCACCAGAATAGGAGCAGGCTTGTACTTACAGTTGTGCTGGGAGCTGTGAGTCGAGTGATTACTGTTTGGTCTGAGCCCCACACGTCACCTTTCGGGGTGGGGGGGGAAAGGGGGGGGGAGGGGATAGCAGGAGCTATACTGACCCTACCTTGACAAGCAGCCGGCAATCAAATTATCGTTACCATATACTCTCTCGTTACTCCTATCTGTTGAACTTTTCCCTCACACGCCCTATCCGTGTATCTAACCTGGCTATCCCCAACAACAACAACAATATTCTTGCCTTCCTTGTTGTCGTTCGTCGTGACGATCCCAGTAGTCGACTCACATTCGTCGGGTAGCACCGAGAATGCGTTGGAGGTTTCCAAAACAGTTTCCACAGCAGTCTCTTTCTTCTTCATCGTTTCTGGCTTTCCATTCGTCTTCTTGATCGTCAACTTCGTTCCCTGCTGTCCAGCCACTGACCACGATCCCTTCTTGACCTGAGGACTCGAAACAGGAGGACTACTACGAATCCTCTTGTTTTTCTCAGTCAATCGCCGTATCTCCATCTTCGCTACCCTCAATTCTTCCTTAAACTGCTGGTAAAGTTGCTCGATGGAGAACATCTTGGTTCAGTCCACGGGGAGCACACAGGACACTTCTTCACAGAGTTAAGTACAGGTCACCACTGATTAAGTACAGTTTGTTATTTACTAACAGTGATCAAATTCTCGAAATAGTACTGAGAACATATTACTTGAAATAATGTTGGCAACGCACCAAACTACACCTCTACAGATCCCTAATACGTCCTCTAATAACTTACTCTCCTCTAGCCCTTTCTCTTGCAGCTAAAACGAACTTACTTAAACTGCAGCGTGTCCAGAACAAGGCGCTGCGCTGGGTGCTTGATGTCAGATGGGAAGACTCAGCCACAAGTGAGTCTCTCCATGCCCAATTAGACATCCCTGCGCTGAATCTGTACTGGAAGACGCTCAGTGACAGACAGATAGACAATCTTGAGACACGACATGACTACTGGACCTCTCTCCTTGACAAAGACATTCGCAGACCCACAAACCAACACAACTTTTTCTGCTCCTTGTATGATCCTGCTCCTAACCCTATTTACAAATAACCTTGGATTCTCTGACAGGTACCTTCTCTGACTCGCTTTCGCCATAGCTTTAGGATTAAGACATGGCTCAATTCTACACTTCTCTCTAGCGCTAATCTTTGCCTGTCCCGTCCTTCCCGCTCACCCCACCGGAGTCCCAATAGAAGAGCCTGAATTTCTCTTCTCAATATCTGTACCACGATCGCCTTCGCTGCTGAGTTAAGCCCTGGCTCTATTTCTACGACTAAGAACACTCCTCTCCAGCACTATTCTTCGTCTGTCCCGTCTTCCCCGCTCATCCCATTTGGGATCTTACCTGTACTATCGTTCGTTCGTTCGTTCGTTCGCCTCTGCTTCAGAATCTCTACGACCACGGTGCTCTAAACACCACCTCCAAGGCTGAGGGACTGATTACCTCATCTTTTGTATATAGTTCTTCAGTTTTCTTATTATGTCCAAAGAATCTGTATTGATAAAGCCACTGGATGGCGAAACGTCTACAATAAAGATAACCAGATGTTGCACAAGTGTCTTAACTTTCATCTTGTCGGTATTGTATACCAGTCTTGCACAGATAAGTAGATAGACACTGTGCCGGACTATAGAGGAAGGTTAGTCTGGCATTCGCTTTCTTTACTACACTGTTTCCTATCAGTTCTCCTGACATGCATGGGTCAAAGGGGATGATTCCCAGATATTATCTGAAGATACTGAAGTGATGGGTTCCCAAATACACTGGACATTAAAATTATATACCTCTTCTAAGTTATTTTTCGTGCAAAAGAGTATGTCTTCCGTTTTCTCGAGGTGTAACGATAATTTGTTGTCTGCTAACAATTTGCTGCAGGACTCTAATTCTAGCGATGGTATCTAAATTATATCTTGTGGGTCTTTTCCAGACATTAAAAGAGCACTGTCGTCTACGCGATTTTCTTTGTCTCTCTCTCTCTCTAAAAAACAAAAAGCAGCTTCACATATGTTTGGCCGGGTTTTCCTTGGAAATATAAACACAAATGCAGTATAATGTGATCCTTTATTGACTACGTTTCGCCCACACAGTAGGCTTTTTCAAGTCACAAACAGAACTACCTGGGGTGGAAGGAACGCGAGTACTTATAGTCCGGTTCAGAATGCTGAGGTCAGGTGAAGAATGCTGCATCTGATGATGTACCGAGTGGGGTTATAGAGTCTAAAAACTTGGGTAGCTTTTTATTTCCATTTATTTCCATCGGGTTTGCCTTCATATTTTGGATCTTACTGACTTATTCATTAAAAACTATCATTAATATTGAACGGATTGAAATCATTTTCGCAACAAGCATTAACAAAAATTTTACACAATATATTTTTTGCACAGGGGGCCTGTAAAGGGTGGATATTTTATTAAATGTAAAATTTATCAACTTAATTTTTAGAGGGATGAAAATACGGTATATTACAGTATCTAATTACATGATATAATCGGTTTAGCATAGTTTTATCAGTGCCGAGATGCGACATTCCCCCAATGAAAAGGGGAGTGATTTTCGTATGCCAGTTAGGTACTAATCCCTCTAGGACTTTCCAGGTATATATTATCATTTGTCTTTCTCGCCTGCGTTCCAAGGAATACAAATCATCCAGTCACGAGAACAAGTCGTTAGGTTATGCAATATGGGGATACCTATTTCTTACATCCAAGTGAGTGAAATACATCTGGTTTACTTATGATGCGGTGAAATGATACCCGTCATGCAGTTGCTATGAACTTGCATTGCAATTGCAATATTGAAAGTAAAGACACATGTGCAACATCTGGATATCTTTATTGTAGACGTTTCGCCATCCAGTGGCTTTATCAATACAAATTCTTGGACATAATTGGAAGACAGTAGAACTATATACAAAAGATGAGGCAATCAGTCCCTCAGCCTTGGAGTTAGTGTTCACAGCATCGTGGTGGAGGAGAATCTGGAGCAAAGACAAGAAGACTGGCGGTTATACAGGCGTCAGTGGATAGGGACGGGCAGCAGACGAGGGCATAGTCACTGGTAGACTATGCCCTCGTCTGCTGCCCATCCCTATCCACTGACGCCTATATAACCGCCAGTCTTCTTGCCTTTGCTCCAGATTCTCCTCCACCACGATGCTGTGAACACTAACTCCAAGGCCGAGGGACTGATTACCTCATCTTTTGTATATAGTTCTACTGTCTTCCTATTATGTCCAAGAATTTGTATTGATAAAGCCACTGGATACCTGGAGAGAGTTCCGGGGGTCAACGCCCCCGCGGCCCGGTCTGTGACCAGGCCTCCTTAGGTCAGTGTCCCAGGATGCGACCCACATCAGTCGACTAACACCCAGGTACCCATTTTACTGATGGGGAACATAGACAACAGGTTGAAAGAAACACGTCCAATGTTTCTACTCTGGCTGGGAATCGAACCCAGGCCCTCACCGTGTGAAGCGAGAGCGTTAACCACCAGGCCACCAGAGCCCTAATGGCCCTGGATGGCGAAACGTCTACAATAAAGATACCCAGATGTTGCACATGTGTCTTAATTTCATCATAAGTTTCAGAAAGATAGACCCCCCCAAAAAAAAAATGAAAAAAGAATATTTACCAAAATTGGCACTGGCAGCAAGGAGGCACATAATGGCACTGGAAAAAGTTGTTTGGACACTATCTGCTGATAAAACATGGCTAATCCAATTTCTGAAAAGCACCATTACTGCAATATATCTTATCCTTATCACCTCAAAAAATAAAGTTGGACACTTATTGACATTTAGCACAATATTTGCTTTTTACCCCAAAACAAATAAAAAAATATTTTGCATATTTCAAAAATGCATCTTGTCTTTTCATTTGCAAAAGATGCATTTTAATGCATTTATTATTAACGATGAAAATACAAGAAATGAGTCAATAAGTTTGAAGATTTTCCATGAAAGTGAGCACACAGCTGATTACTCCGGGAACTGATGATTACTCCGGGAAAAAGTGAGCACTTAGCTGATTACTCCGGGAAAAAGTGAGCACTTAGCTGATTACTCCGGGAAAAAGTGAGCACACAGCTGATTACTCCGGGAAAAAGTGAGCACACACACCTGTTTACTCCGGGAAAAAGTGAGCACACATCTGATTACTCCGGGAAAAAGTGAGCACACACAGCTGTTTACTCCGGGAAAAAGCAGCTGACTCCGGGAAAAAAGCTGATTACTCCGGGAAAAAGTGAGCACACAGCTGATTACTCCGGGAAAAAGTGAGCACACAGCTGATTACTCCGGGAAAAAGTGAGCACTTAGCTGATTACTCCGGGAAAAAGTGAGCACTGATTAGCTGATTACTCCGGGAAAAAGTGAGCACTTAGCTGATTACTCCGGGAAAAAGTGAGCACTTAGCTGATTACTCCGGGAAAAAGTGAGCACTTAGCTGATTACTCCGGGAAAAAGTGAGCACTTAGCTGATTACTCCGGGAAAAAGTGAGCACTTAGCTGATTACTCCGGGAAAAAGTGAGCACTTAGCTGATTACTCCGGGAAAAAGTGAGCACTTAGCTGATTACTCCGGGAAAAAGTGAGCACTTAGCTGATTACTCCGGGAAAAAGTGAGCACTTAGCTGATTACTCCGGGAAAAAGTGAGCACTTAGCTGATTACTCCGGGAAAAAGTGAGCACTTAGCTGATTACTCCGGGAAAAAGTGAGCACTTAGCTGGGAAAAAGTTACTCCGGGAAAAAGTGAGCACTTACCTGCTTACTCCGGGAAAAAGTGAGCACTTAGCTGCTTACTCCGGGAAAAAGTGAGCACTTAGCTGATTACTCCGGGAAAAAGTGAGCACTTAGCTGATTACTCCGGGAAAAAGTGAGCACTTAGCTGATTACTCCGGGAAAAAGTGAGCACTTAGCTGATTACTCCGGGAAAAAGTGAGCACTTAGCTGATTACTCCGGGAAAAAGTGAGCACTTAGCTGATTACTCCGGGAAAAAGTGAGCACTTAGCTGATTACTCCGGGAAAAAGTGAGCACTTAGCTGATTACTCCGCACTGATTACTCCGGGAAAAAGTGAGCACTTAGCTGATTACTCCGGGAAAAAGTGAGCACTTAGCTGATTACTCCGGGAAAAAGTGAGCACTTAGCTGATTACTCCGGGAAAATGTGAGCACTTAGCTGATTACTCCGGGAAAAAGTGAGCACTTACAGCTGATTACTCCGGGAAAAAGTGAGCACTTAGCTGATTACTCCGGGAAAAAGTGAGCACTTAGCTGATTACTCCGGGAAAAAGTGAGCACTTAGCTGATTACTCCGGGAAAAAGTGAGCACTTAGCTGATTACTCCGGGAAAAAGTGAGCACACAGCTGATTACTCCGGGAAAAAGTGAGCACTTAGCACTGATTACTCCGGGAAAAAGTGAGCACTTAGCTGATTACTCCGGGAAAAAGTGAGCACTTAGCTGATTACTCCGGGAAAAAGTGAGCACAGAGCTGATTACTCCGGGAAAAAGTGAGCACACAGCTGATTACTCCGGGAAAAAGTGAGCACACAGCTGATTACTCCGGGAAAAAGTGAGCACTTAGCTGATTACTCCGGGAAAAAGTGAGCACACAGCTGATTACTCCGGGAAAAAGTGAGCACACAGCTGATTACTCCGGGAAAAAGTGAGCACACAGCTGATTACTCCGGGAAAAAGTGAGCACACAGCTGATTACTCCGGGAAAAAGTGAGCACACAGCTGATTACTCCGGGAAAAAGTGAGCACACAGCTGATTACTCCGGGAAAAAGTGAGCACACAGCTGATTACTCCGGGAAAAAGTGAGCACACTCCGGAAAAAGTGAGCAGCTGATTACTCCGGGAAAAAGTGAGCACACAGCTGATTACTCCGGGAAAAAGTGAGCACACAGCTGATTACTCCGGGAAAAAGTGAGCACACAGCTGATTACTCCGGGAAAAAGTGAGCACACAGCTGATTACTCCGGGAAAAAGTGAGCACACTGCTGATTACTCCGGGAAAAAGTGAGCACACTGCTGATTACTCCGGGAAAAAGTGAGCACACAGCTGATTACTCCGGGAAAAAGTGAGCACTTAGCTGATTACTCCGGGAAAAAGTGAGCACTTAGCTGATTACTCCGGGAAAAAGTGAGCACATAGCTGATTACTCCGGGAAAAAGTGAGCACACAGCTGATTACTCCGGGAAAAAGTGAGCACATAGCTGTTTACTCCGGGAAAAAGTGAGCACACACAGCTGATTACTCCGGGAAAAGTGAGCACATAGCTGTTTACTCCGGGAAAAAGTGAGCACATAGCTGATTATTCCGGGAAAAAGTGAGCACACAGCTGATTACTCTGGGAAAAAGTGAGCACACACAGCTGATTACTCCGGGAAAAGTGAGCACACAGCTGATTACTCCGGGAAAAAGTGAGCACACAGCTGATTACTCCGGGAAAAAGTGAGCACACAGCTGATTACTCTGGGAAAAAGTGAGCACTTAGCTGGTTACTCCGGGAAAAAGTGAGCACAAAGCTGATTACTCCGGGAAAAAGTGAGCACATAGCTGATTACTCCGGGAAAAAGTGAGCACACAGCTGATTACTCCGGGAAAAAGTGAGCACATAGCTGATTACTCCGGAAAAAGTGAGCACACAGCTGATTACTCCGGGAAAAAGTGAGCACACAGCTGTTTACTCCGGGAAAAAGTGAGCACACACAGCTGATTACTCCGGGAAAAAGTGAGCACACAGCTGTTTACTCCGGCAAAAAGTGAGCACACAGCTGATTACTCCGGGAAAAGGTGAGCACATAACTGTTTACTCCGGGAAAAAGTGAGCACACAGCTGATTACTCCGGAAAAAAAGTGAGCACACACAGCTGATTACTCCGGGAAAAGTGAGCACACAGCTGATTACTCCGGAAAAAGTGAGCACACAGCTGATTACTCCGGGAAAATTGAGCATACAGCTGACTACTCCGGGAAAAGTGAGCACACAGCTGATTACTCCGGGAAAAAGTGAGCACACAGCTGATTACTCCGGGAAAAAGTGTGCACACAGCTGAGTGAGCACACAGCTGATTACTCCGGGAAAAAGTGAGCACACAGCTGATTACTCCGGGAAAAAGTGAGCACACAGCTGATTACTCCGGGAAAAGTGAGCACACAGCTGATTACTCCGGGAAAAAGTGAGCACACAGCTGATTACTCCGGGAAAAAGTGAGCACACAGCTGATTACTCCGGGAAAAGTGAGCACACAGCTGATTACTCCGGGAAAAAGTGAGCACACAGATGATTACTCTGGGAAAAAGTGAGCACATAGCTGATTACTCCGGGAAAAAGTGAGCACACAGCTGTTTACTCCGGGAAAAGTGAGCCCACAGCTGTTTACTCCGGGAAAAAGTGAGCACACACAGCTGATTACTCCGGGAAAAGGTGAGCACATAGCTGTTTACTCCGGGAAAAAGTGAGCACACAGCTGTTTACTCCAGGAAAAAGTGAGCACACACAGCTGATTACTCCGGCGAAAAGTGAGCACACAGCTGATTACTCCGGGAAAAGTGAGCACTTAGCTGATTACTCCGGGAAAAAGTGAGCACTTAGCTGATTACTCCGGGAAAAAGTGAGCACTTTGCTGATTACTCCGGGAGAAAGTGAGCACTTAGCTGATTACTCCGGGAAAAAGTGAGCACTTAGCTGATTACTCCGGGAAAAAGTGAGCACTTAGCTGATTACTCCGGGAAAAAGTGAGCACTTAGCTGATTACTCCGGGAAAAAGTGAGCACTTAGCTGATTACTCCGGGAAAAAGTGAGCACTTAGCTGATTACTCCGGGAAAAAGTGAGCACTTAGCTGATTACTCCGGGAAAAAGTGAGCACTTAGCTGATTACTCCGGGAAAAAGTGAGCACTTAGCTGATTACTCCGGGAAAAGTGAGCACAGAGCAGATTACTCCGGGAAAAAGTGAGCACTTAGCTGATTACTCCGGGAAAAAGTGAGCACTTAGCTGATTACTGCGGGAAAAAGTGAGCACTTAGCTGATTACTCCGGGAAAAAGTGAGCACTTAGGGAAGTGAGCACACTGATTACTCCGGGAAAAAGTGAGCACTTAGCTGATTACTCCGGGAAAAAGTGAGCACTTAGCTGATTACTCCGGGAAAAAGTGAGCACTTAGCTGATTACTCCGGGAAAAAGTGAGCACTTAGCTGATTACTCCGGGAAAAAGTGAGCACTTAGCTGATTACTCCGGGAAAAAGTGAGCACTTAGCTGATTACTCCGGGAAAAAGTGAGCACTTAGCTGATTACTCCGGGAAAAAGTGAGCACTTAGCTGATTACTCCGGGAAAAAGTGAGCACTTAGCTGGTTACTCCGGGAAAAAGTGAGCACTTAGCTGATTACTCCGGGAAAAAGTGAGCACTTAGCTGATTACTCCGGGAAAAAGTGAGCACTTAGCTGATTACTCCGGGAAAAAGTGAGCACTTAGCTGATTACTCCGGGAAAAAGTGAGCACTTAGCTGATTACTCCGGGAAAAAGTGAGCACTTAGCTGATTACTCCGGGAAAAAGTGAGCACTTAGCTGGTTACTCCGGGAAAAAGTGAGCACTTAGCTGATTACTCCGGGAAAAAGTGAGCACTTAGCTGATTACTCCGGGAAAAAGTGATCACTTAGCTGGTTACTCCGGGAAAAAGTGAGCACTTAGCTGATTACTCCGGGAAAAAGTGAGCACTTAGCTGATTACTCCGGGAAAAAGTGAGCACTTAGCTGATTACTCCGGGAAAAAGTGAGCACTTAGCTGGTTACTCCGGGAAAAAGTGAGCACTTAGCTGATTACTCCGGGAAAAAGTGAGCACTTAGCTGATTACTCCGGGAAAAAGTGAGCACTTAGCTGATTACTCCGGGAAAAAGTGAGCACTTAGCTGATTACTCCGGGAAAAAGTGAACACTTAGCTGATTACTCCGGGAAAAAGTGAGCACTTAGCTGATTACTCCGGGAAAAAGTGAGCACTTAGCTGGTTACTCCGGGAAAAAGTGAGCACTTAGCTGATTACTCCGGGAAAAAGTGAGCACTTAGCTGATTACTCCGGGAAAAAGTGAGCACTTAGCTGATTACTCCGGGAAAAAGTGAGCACTTAGCTGATTACTCCGGGAAAAAGTGAACACTTAGCTGATTACTCCGGGAAAAAGTGAGCAATTAGCTGATTACTCCGGGAAAAGTGAGCACTTAGCTGATTACTCCGGGAAAAAGTGAGCACTTAGCTGATTACTCCGGGAAAAAGTGAGCACTTAGCTGATTACTCCGGGAAAAAGTGAGCACTTAGCTGATTACTCCGGGAAAAAGTGAGCACACAGCTGATTACTCCGGGAAAAAGTGAGCACATAGCTGATTACTCCGGGAAAAAGTGAGCACACAGCTGATTACTCCGGGAAAAAGTGAGCACATAGCTGATTACTCCGGAAAAAGTGAGCACACAGCTGATTACTCCGGGAAAAAGTGAGCACACAGCTGATTACTCCGGGAAAAAGTGAGCACACAGCTGATTACTCCGGGAAAAGTGAGCACACAGCTGATTACTCCGGGAAAAAGTGAGCACACAGCTGATTACTCCGGGAAAAAGTGAGCACACAGCTGATTACTCCGGGAAAAAGTGAGCACACAGCTGATTACTCCGGGAAAAAGTGAGCACACAGCTGATTACTCCGGGAAAAAGTGAGCACACTGCTGATTTCTCCGGGAAAAAGTGAGCACACTGCTGATTACTCCGGGAAAAGTGAGCACACAGCTGATTACTCCGGGAAAAAGTGAGCACACAGCTGATTACTCCGGGAAAAAGTGAGCACACAGCTGATTACTCCGGGAAAAGTGAGCACACAGCTGATTACTCCGGGAAAAGTGAGCACACAGCTGATTACTCCGGGAAAAAGTGAGCACACAGCTGATTACTCCGGGAAAAAGTGAGCACACAGCTGATTACTCCAGGAAAAGTGAGCACACAGCTGATTACTCCGGGAAAAGTGAGCACACACAGCTGATTACTCCGGGAAAAAGTGAGCACATAGCTGATTACTCCGGGAAAAAGTGAGCACTTAGCTGATTACTCCGGGAAAAAGTGAGCACACAGCTGATTACTCCGGGAAAAGTGAGCACACAGCTGATTACTCCGGGAAAAAGTGAGCACACTGCTGATTACTCCGGGAGAAAGTGAGCACACACAGCTGATTACTCCGGGAAAAAGTGAGCACACAGCTGATTACTCCGGGAAAAGTGAGCACATAGCTGATTACTCCGGGAAAAAGTGAGCACACACAGCTGATTACTCCGGGAAAAAGTGAGCACACAGCTGATTACTCCGGGAAAAAGTGAGCACACAGCTGATTACTCCGGGAAAAGTGAGCACATAGCTGATTATTCCGGGAAAAAGTGAGCACATAGCTGATTATTCCGGGAAAAAGTGAGCACACACAGCTGATTACTCCGGGAAAAAGTGAGCACACACAGCTGATTACTCCGGGAAAAAGTGAGCACACACAGCTGATTACTCCGGGTAAAAGTAAGCACACACAGCTGATTACTCCGGGAAAAAGTGAGCACACACAGTTGATTATTCCGGGAAAAAGTGAGCACACACAGCTGATTACTCCGGGTAAAAGTAAGCACACACAGCTGATTACTCCGGGAAAAAGTGAGCACACACAGTTGATTATTCCGGGAAAAAGTGAGCACACACAGCTGATTACTCCAGGAAAAAAAATCCAGGAAATCGCACTTTTCTCAGTCTTTGCAGCGATATCAGTGTTGCACAATTAGCCCTGACGCACTAACTCCTGTATTGTTAGTAATCACAGGTCCGTGAGAGAGAAGTTAGTATCAAAGGTCTCATCAGTAACTAAAGGTCACCAGGGATCCGTGAGAGAGAAGTTAGTATCAAAGGTCTCATCAGTAACTAAAGGTCACCAGGGATCCGTGAGAGAGAAGTTAGTATCAAAGGTCTCATCAGTAACTAAAGGTCACCAGGGATCCGTGAGAGAGAAGTTAGTATCAAAGGTCTCACCAGTAACTAAAGGTCACCAGGGATCCGTGAGAGAGAAGTTAGTATCAAAGGTCTCACCAGTAACTAAAGGTCACCAGGGATCCGCTCTATATAATGCTAATTGTTATTAAGTTCGGAGTTTTGATTATGTTTGTATGTTATTTTTCTAATATCTGATATTATTTCACTAAATGTGATAGATAGATATGCATTGTTATTCATAATAGACTAATTTTACAGCATTTTATATTGCAGTCTGCAAATGCAACAGATCGTCATGGTGTTACATACTGACGTTCCTCCTGCTGGTTACGTTAGGTAACGCTCGTCAGGAACCAGGACAAGTGTTTCCTGACGCGGGTATTAGTCATATAGTGACCCACCGTTGGAGCTTTAGATCATCTGACCGAAACCTTCCACTGGCTTACCCTTCCACCCCCTCAGAAATTATGGTCACAGTTCTAACCATTGTTAGTGTTAACCTGCTGCTGGTTCTTCCCACTATGTAAAAATGCCGAATAATAAATTTAAAATATTAAAAAGAAAACGAAAAATTAAGAAAAAATGGTAAAAAATCTAATAATTCAGTTATTGTTGAGATGTATAAGTACATATTGCACCAGTCAGTGGTCAGTGTTCAGTGGTCAGTCGTCACGTGAGGTCACAGACCCTGAGCTGCTTTGGGGATTAGCGTGGACGGTTACAAAGCATGGCTTGCTTCTGCAGTGTTTTAAAAATTGAGGTTGGAGAGTTGAAGGAGGAGGTCTTGCTTCTCCAGGAGGAGATTAGGAGGCTGAAGGTCCACCTCAATGGGTTTGGGAGAGAGTGTGAGGTGGCTGGAGTTGTGGGGAATGAGGCTTCTAGCAGTGAGGTGCAGTCTGTCTCTCGCTGTGAGGAGGTAGCAACGGCTACCAGCAGTGAGGAGCAGTCCAGCACCTGCTACAAGTGGCTAGTGGTAACCAGTAATGGGAGGAGAATCAGAATAAGGAAAGTTAAGAGTGAAGATCTGAAGGTAGGAAATCGCTTCTCTGTTCTTCAGGATGAATGTACTTCAGTGGCCAGTGAAGGTAAGGGTACTACTGCCCCTGCTAACAGAGGTAAGCGCATTCTTGTGGTTGGTGACTCTCAGGTAAGATATATTGACCGTGCTTTTTGTAATAGGAATAAGAAGATGAGAGATAGAGTGTGCTTCCCTGGAGCTGGTGTTGGGGACATAGTTAACAGGCTGGATAATATCATGTCATGTAATGGGAACAAGCCCATTATCTGTCTCGGTGCTGGTGGAAATGATATTGGGAAGGGTAGGAGAGAAGAGCTGCTAGATAAGTACAGGTCAGCTATAGATTTCATTAAGTCTAAGGGAGGGGTCCCAATCATATGTAGCATCTTACCTAGAAGGGGAGTAGGAAATGAATGGTTGTCTAGGGCAATTGGTGTAAATTGCAGGAAATGAATGGTTGTCTAGGGCAATTGGTGTAAATTGCTAGCTAGACAGATAATGCAAGGAACTTGCAATCCCATTCATTGACAACTGGAACAACTTTTATGGCAAACATGATATGTATGCAAGGGATGGGGTACATCTCTCTGGGGCTGGGGTGGTAGCACTTGCAAACTCAATTGAGAAGGCCATTGGTGAAATGCCTATGATTTTAAACTGATAGAAGATAGAGGTATGGGTGTGTGTGGGAAACAAGCAGGTTGCAACACTAGGGTTGGAAACAGTAAATGTATAAAAGGCATTCAGCATGAAGTTATAAATAAAAACAATAGATCAGGTTAGCAAACAAAGGGGGACAGCAGGGGGCAGCAAGAGACTAGCTCCCTTAAGGTTTACTATACTAATAGCAGCAGTGTAAGAAATAAGATAGATGAGCTAAGATTAATTGCAAGTGCAGGAAACATAGATATTATTGCTATAACAGAGACCTGGCTCAATCTGAAAGATAGAGAGATGCCCTCTGAATGTCACATACAAGGCTATAAATTATTCCACACTGACAGGAAAGGTGGTGGAGTAGCGATGTATGTCAGAGACAATTTAAATTGTTGTGTTAGACAAGATATAAAATTAGAAGCATCAGCTTCTCGAGGGCTGAGAAAAACTAATTTTGGGTGTGATTTACAGGGCCCCAAATCTTGATAGGGAGTGCAGTAAACTTCTATGGGACGAAATTCGTAAGGCATCTACATACGAAAATGTTGTGCTAATGGGAGATTTCAACTATAGACAGATTGACTGGAGCAATTTGACAGGAAATTTAGAGTCAGGTGACTTTCTTGATGCGATCCAGGATTGTTTTTTAAAACAGTTTGTGACAGTGCCAACTAGGGGAAATAACCTCCTTGACTTGGTTATTGCCAGTAGGGAAACACTAATTAATAATCTTGAGGTTAATGATGAGCTTGGGGAAAGTGATCACAAATCACTCAGTTTTAATATATCATGGAATTCCCCTAATAATGGCAATTAAATCTCTGTCCCTAACTTTCGCTTGGCTGATTTCATAGGACTGAAAAATTACTTAGGTGGGCTGAACTGGAATGACCTGACTAAGGGTCAGGTAGGTGGTGATGGATGCCGATATGACGCTTTCCAGGGCATAGTTCTAGCTGCTCAGTCAAATTATGTTCCAAATAGGGAAATCAGATCAATCAAAAATGATCCTAAATGGATGAACAATAGATTAAAATATCTGATTGGTCAAAAGAGAGGCATATATAGGCAAATCAAAAGAGGAGAGAGGCAATTAAGAAATCGATATATTCAGTTAAAGAGAGAAATAAAAAAGGGAATTAGAAAAGCAAAAAGAGATTATGAGGTTAAAGTTGCAAGAGAATCGAAGACTAACCCAAAAGGATTCTTTCAGGTATACAGAAGTAAGATCAGGGACAAGATAGGCCCACTCAAAAGTTCCTCGGGTCAGCTCACTGACAGTGATAAGGAAATGTGTAGAATTTTTAACACATACTTCCTCTCAGTTTTTACACAGGAGGATACCAGCGATATTCCAGAAATGATAAATTATGTAGAACAGGACGATAATAAACTGTGCACGATTAGGGTCACAAGTGACATGGTCCTTAGGCAAATAGATAAATTAAAACCTAACAAATCCCCAGGCCCTGATGAACTGTATGCAAGGGTTCTAAAGGAATGTAAAGAGGAGCTTAGCAAACCTTTGGCTAATCTTTTCAACATATCACTACAAACTGGCATGGTGCCAGATAAGTGGAAAATGGCAAATGTGATACCTATTTTCAAAGCAGGTGACAGGTCCTTAGCTTCGAACTATAGACCAATAAGCCTAACCTCCATAGTGGGAAAATTTATGGAATCAATAATTGCCGAGGCAGTTCGTAGCCACCTTGAAAAGCATAAATTAATCAACGAATCTCAGCATGGTTTTACAAAGGGGCGTTCCTGCCTTACGAATTTATTAACTTTTTTTCACTAAGGTATTTGAGGAGGTAGATCATGGTAATGAATATGATATTGTGTATATGGACTTCAGTAAGGCTTTTGACAGGGTCCCACATCAGAGACTATTGAGGAAAATTAAGGCACATGGAATAGGAGAAATTTTTTCCTGGATAGAGGCATGGTTGACAAATAGGCAGCAGAGAGTTTGCATAAATGGGGAGAAATCAGAGTGGGGAAGCGTCACGAGCGGTGTTCCACAGGGGTCAGTGTTGGGCCCCCTGCTGTTCACAATCTACATAAACGACATAGATGAGGGCATAAAGAGCGACATCAGCAAGTTTGCCGATGACACCAAAATAGGCCGTCGAATTCATTCTGACGAGGACATTAGAGCACTCCAGGAAGATTTGAATAGACTGATGCAGTGGTCGGAGAAGTGGCAGATGCAGTTTAATATAGACAAATGCAAAGTTCTAAATGTTGGACAGGACAATAACCATGCCACATATAAACTAAATAATGTAGATCTTAATATTACGGATTGCGAAAAAGATTTAGGAGTTCTGGTTAGCAGTAATCTGAAACCAAGACAACAGTGCATAAGTGTTCGCAATAAAGCTAATAGAATCCTTGGCTTCATATCAAGAAGCATAAATAATAGGAGTCCTCAGGTTGTTCTTCAACTCTATACATCCTTGGTTAGGCCTCATTTAGATTATGCTGCACAGTTTTGGTCACCGTATTACAGAATGGATATAAATGCTCTGGAAAATGTACAAAGGAGGATGACAAAGATGATCCCATGTATCAGAAACCTTCCCTATGAGGATAGACTAAGGGCCCTGAATCTGCACTCTCTAGAAAGACGTAGAATTAGGGGGGGATATGATTGAGGTGTATAAATGGAAGACAGGAATAAATAAAGGGGATGTAAATAGTGTGCTGAAAATATCTAGCCTAGACAGGACTCGCAGCAATGGTTTTAAGTTGGAAAAATTCAGATTCAGGAAGGATATAGGAAAGTACTGGTTTGGTAATAGAGTTGTGGATGAGTGGAACAAACTCCCAAGTACACTTATAGAGGCCAGAACGTTGTGTAGCTTTAAAAATAGGTTGGATAAATACATGAGTGGATGTGGGTGGGTGTGTGTTGGACCTTATAGCTTGTGCTACCAGGTCGGTTGCCGTGTTCCTCCTTTAAGTCAAGGTGACCTGACCTGACTAGTTTGGGTGCATTGCATTAAGCTGGTAGGAGACTTGGACCTGCCTCGCATGGGCCAGTAGGCCTTCTGCAGTGTTCCATCGTTCTTATGTTCTTATGTTGCATCATTGTTGAGATGTATAAGTACATGTTGCATCATTATTGAGATGTATAAATACATGTTGCATCATTGTTGAGATGTATAAATACATGTTGCATTATTGTTGAGATGTATAAGTACATGTTGCATTATTGTTGAGATGTATAAGTACATGTTGCATTATTGTTGAGATGTATAAGTACATGTTACATCATTGTTGAGATGTATAAATACATGTTGCATTATTGTTGAGATGTATAAGTACATGTTACATCATTGTTGAGATGTATAAGTACATGTTACATCATTGTTGAGATGTATAAGTACATGTTACATCATTGTTGAGATGTATAAGTACATGTTACATCATTGTTGAGATGTATAAGTACATGTTACATCATTGTTGAGATGTATAAGTACATGTTACATCATTGTTGAGATGTATAAGTACATGTTACATAATTCATTTTTCGTATTTTTTCGATTTTTATTATTTTTTTTTTTATTCTGCGCGCCGTGAGTGCCTGCTGCCGTGAGTGCCTGCTGCCGTGAGTGCCTGCTGCCGTGAGTGCCTGCTGCCGTGAGTGCCTGCTGCCGTGAGTGCCTGCTGCCGTGAGTGCCTGCTGCCGTGAGTGCCTGCTGCCGTGAGTGCCTGCTGCCCCTTAGGCACAGTTGTCACTGCTTACCAGGATATATGCCACTCGTATTACGTGGTGGCTAAAGCAGGTGTGATAAGTATCTTGGACAAGATTCAACAGATTATTTGCGTAGGTGTGTTAAGTGCTTACGTATATCTTTATTTACAACAAGTACATGTACAAGGTATACAAATACATGTACAAGGGATATAAGTACATGTACAAGGGATACAAGTACATGTACAAGGTATACAAGTACATGTAAAAGGTATACAAGTTCATGTACAAGGGATACAGATACAAATAAATGTAAAAGGGATACAAGTACATGTACAAGGGAAACAAGTACATGTACAAGGTATACAAGTACATGCAAAAGGTATACAAGTACATGTACAAGAGATACAAGTATATGTACAAAGTATACAAGTACATGCAAAAGGTATACAAGTACATGTACAAGAGATACAAGTACATGTACAAGAGATACAAGTACATGTACAATGTATACAGTTACATGTACAAGGTATACAAGTACATGTACAAGGTATACAAGTACATGTACAAGATATACAAGTACATGTACAAGGCATATAAGTACATGTTCAAGGTATACAAGTACATGTACAAGAGATACAAGTACATGTACAAAGTATAAAAGTACATGTACAAGGTATACAAGTACATGCACAAGGCATACAAGTACATGTACAAAGAATACATGTACATGTAAAAGAGATACAAGTACATGTACAAGGTATACAAGTACATGTAAAAGAGATACAAGTACATGTACAAGGTATACAAGTACATGTACAAAGTATACAAGTACATGTACAAGATATACAAGTATATATACAAGGTATACAAGTACATGTTCAAGATATACAATACATGTACAAGATACACAAGTACAAGTACAAGGTATACAAGTACATGTACACGGTATACAAGTACATGTACAAAATATACAAGTACATGTACAAGGTATACAAGTACATGTACAAGATATACAAGCACATGTACAAGGTATACAAGTACATGTAGATATACAAGTACATGTACAAGGTATACAAGTACATGTAAAATGTATACAAGTACAAGTACAAGATATACAAGTACATGTACAAGGGATACAAGTACATGTACAAGGTGTAGAAGTACATGTACAAGGTATACAAGTACATGTACAAAGTATACAAGTACATGTACAAAGTATACAAGTACATATACAAGGGATACAAGTACATGTACAAGGTACACAAGTACATGTAAAAGGTATACAAGAGTATACAAGTACATGTACAAGGTATACAAGTACATGTACTAGGTATACAAGTACATGTACAAGATATGCAAGTAAATGAACCAGGTATACAAGTACATGTACAAGGTATACAAGTACATGTACAAGATATACAAGTGTATGTACAAGGTATACAAGTACGTGTACAAGATATAAAAGTACATGTAAAAGGGGGCATAAAGTGATTCTGGGGGAAAAAGACAGGGTTTTAAAAGTATACAAGCACATGTACAAGGTATACAAAAATGTACAAGGTATACAAACATGTAGAGTATACAAGACATGTACGGCATAAAAATGACAAGATTTTAAATTTAAAAAGGGAATTTAAAAGCACGGAAATAAATAAAAATACATGTAAAAGGTAAAAAAAATTTTGACAAGGTATACAAGTACATGTAAAAAGCATACAAGCATGTAAAGGGGGATACAAATACAGGGCCAAGGGATACAAGTTTTATAAAAGGATAAAAGGGATAGGGAAATTAGATAAAAATTTTGCAAAAGGATCCCGGGCTTAAAATAAAGATACAAATGCACAAGGCAAAAGTTTACAAGTACATGTAAAGAAAGGGGAAATGTACAATGTATACAATTACATGTAAAAGGTATACAAGACATGACAAGGTATACAAGAACTTTTAAAAGGCATACAAGTACATATACAAGGAAAAATACATGTAAAAGATACAAGACAGGGAAAAAGGTATACAAGTACATGTAAAAGATATAAAAACATGTACAAGGTATCTACATGTAAAATATACAAGCACATGCAAGGTATAAAAGGGGCATGTACAAGGTATTACGTAAAAAGTAAACTAGTAATGACAAGGATAAATTTCGGGGTAAAAGGTATACAATACATGACATGATATAAAAAAACAGGAAAGGCATACAAGCTTTACGATATAAAGTCTGACAAGATATACAAGAATAATAATACAAGCATTCAAAATAAAGTAAAAAGAAAAAAGAATAGAAAGGGTATACAAGCAAAAAAGGTTAAAGCACATGTACAAGGATACAAGTACTTTACGAAGATAAATGATGGATAAAATAAAAAATGTAAAGGTAGAAAGTAATGAAAATACAAGACATGTACAAGGTTAAGATTACAGTATACGCATGTACAGGTTCAAGCCATGGGATAAAAGTACTGTGGTATAAAGATGTAAATAACAAGACAACAAGAAAACAAGTACTGAAAATACAGCCCATTAACCTCAGTTAATACTACTATATAGAAACCCTTTGAGGCTTTTCCCGAAAATTAAATGTTTTTGACCCCAGGAGGGACCCACACCAACCCACTAATACCTGTACCCATTTTATAAAGTTTGGGAATATGGACAAAAAGGGAAAGGAAACACTCAAATTTTTCTCCCGGGGGAATGAACCTGACCCCTTAATTTTTGAATCAAATTTTTGCCACCAGGAAAGGGGGGGCCCCATGGACGGGGGTTCTGTTTGGCTCCTTTAATACTCGTTTACAATATCTTGCACCTAAAACTAGAACATTACGGGGTCAGAGGACACTCCCTCAACTACCTAAAATCTTATCTTAGTGGTAGACACCAGTATGTGTACACAAATAGCCTGACCTCCAATACTCAAACTGTAGTTGTTGGAGTGCGACAGGGAAGTGTCCTAGGTCCTCTACTTTTTCTTATTTACATAAATGACCTCCCAAATGCATCGAGACTTCTTAAACCAGTTCTATTCGCAGATGACACCACTTATGTCTTCTCCCACCCAAACCCGACTATACTTAGTAACACTGTAAACAACAAGATACTTAAAATATCAAACTTGATGACGACCAACAAACTTATTCTCAATATAGACAAAACCTACTTCATGCTGTCTGGAAACAGAGCATCAAATATCCAGCTAAACATATCGATAAATGGTTCACCCATTACAAAACACACTGAGGGTAAATTTCTTGGTCTCCACCTTGACTGTAATCTTAAATTTCAGATCCACATCCAGCATATAACTAAGAAAGTTTCCAAATCAGTAGGTATCATTTCCAAGATACGATACTATGTACCCCAACGGGCACTCCTTACCTTGTATCACTCTCTAATATACCCTTACCTGACCTATGGTAGTTGTGCTTGGGGATCTACCACGGCCAATCACCTCAAACCTTTTAATAACCCAACAATAAGCGGCAGTGAGAATGATCACAAACTCTTGCGCCAGACAACACACTCCACATCTCTTCAGAAACATGAACTTACTTAATATACATAATATACACACTTATCATTGTGCCTACTACGTATATCAACCATCTGCTCAAACTTCTCCTAGACAGCTTCAACAGAACACAGGCATAACACCAGGGCAAAACACTTTTTGACATCCCGTGTGTCCGTCTCACACTATGAAAAAATCCAATGCACATAACAGGGCCCGAAGATCTGGAACTCTTTGCCCACAAATCAGTTTAGGATCATACTCAAAAATCATCTCATCTCTCAATAACAACTCCCCCAAATATTTTATTATCCCTTAAGTTTTAAGCCGCATTTACAAACTTATAAATGTAAGTTTGCAATGAACTTAATTACGAACTTAAAAATGTATGATTGTATCATAAATTGTACTACCTTATATTAGCAATAGAGTAAAATACTGAATATTTGTAATCTACCACTGTTCACCTGTTTAGACTTTAGTAATAGGTTAAGTAGTAGGTTAAGTAATAGGTTAAGTAGTAGGTTAAGTAATAGGTTAAGTCTGCCCGAAATACTTCGGCATAATAGTGGCTTTCTTTGTACCAATCAAATTATCATATATAAACACACACAATACACATTGTAACTTGAGTAAAGACATTTATATTTTAATATTATAAGGGCGCTGGATCGAATGTGAATATGACCCCCTTTACACAAGCACTATATGACCCCTACGAGTTTACCGCTTTGCTGTAATTAAAATATAACAACTGTGAACGGCCTGACTCTTCAATGGCTGGTGATCCATATGAAACAGACTGAACTTTAGGCACAAATGTCGTGGTTCAGGACAACAGATAGAAAACTCACCATCTGGTCAACATTATAATCTTAATGGCGATGTTTTTTCCTCAAGGGAAACATCACTTGATGTTAATTTAAGGTACCAGGTGCCAGTTTTATTAAGCTGATTTTTGTGAAATAATTGATGACTTTTTATGTTTGATCAGAAATAAGTTAGTGTGTGACTTTATATAATTATCTTAGGTTAAATGAGGTTAATTTTCTTTTACATGTTAATAACATCTATGTGTACCCTTTATATCAATGTTAAAAATTGTTCATCATGTGCACTAAACCTACATAAAACTTACATATTTATTTACCGGATTTACTCTCTTAAATGTTGGTTTACTTGGAGAGAAAAAAATTAATTGATTTTGGTCTGTGTAGGTCTCAAATTTGTTTTTTTCCGGAAACCGGAAAAAAAATTAAATACTGGATTTCATGTAATAAATTCTGAGTGTAGCATTTAATTTGCTTAGAGTTTTCTAAGCTGATAACTTCATAATGCAACTTCTAAGCAGCTTCAAGCTTAATGAGCTTTTGTATATCATGGTATGAATTTTTTTGGTTTCTATGTAATGTTTGAATTAGATCTGAGCTGTCCAATTTCCTAATTTCCATTTTCTGTTGAAGAAATTTGGACATCAGTTCCATTATGATGACTTCATATCTTCAACCTAAAAGTTAACTACACTGTTACAAAATGCGATGTCCATAAAATACAGACATCTCCAGAGAATACTAGAAGGTCAGCTTGACGATCCTCCACTAGCATCTAGCTTGTTTCTGGTCTCGTAACAGTTTGCCAAAATAAGACCAAATCCAGTTATCCCTTAAATTGACAGAAATATTAATAGTATTTTGAGATTTCAACTGGTTGTAGATGAATGGTTCAGAGAACCCACAAGTTGATAAATTAGACACATGTGCAACACTTGGGTGTCTTTATTGAGGAAATGTTTCACCACACAGTGGCTTCATCAGTCCATACAAAGGAGAATGGTGAAGAACAGGAGGAGTTTGAGGTAATCAAGCCCTCAGCCTTGAGTCGATGTAATCAGTCCATCAATCTTCAAAAGAATACAGCAAATGTGCGAACTGCTTAGGCCTTAGAGGGCTGTTCATAGCGCTCCCATTTGGTGATGGAAATATAAACACATATGCAGTATAATGTGATCCTTTATTGACAACATTTCGCCCACACATTATACTGCATATGTATTTATATTTCCATTGTGTCGGTATTTTATACCATTTATTTCCCCATGTGGTGATGTTGCCACAAATATTCGCCGAGCACTTGCTATGAGTAGCATCAACGTTTCCACCATAAACACATCTTCTGTCAAAGACCTCACTACGAAACGAAGCCCCACGTCTCTAACTTCTACAGCAGGCGTCTGCACCATCTCTTGTGGATTCTGTCCCAAGAAATATGTAAGCGAGCAGGCAAAGATCTTGCGGTCCACCTGAACGAGCATCGAAGTGCCTGTAACAGAGACGATTTAAAGTACGCCTGTGTCCTTCACAGAGACGCCGACGGTGTCTAGAAGCCTCATTAATCGCCGTCAGCACAATAGAACGTAACAGTGGAAACCACAAAATTTCAAAAACATTTGCATACATGATACTTAAGCAGGCTAAGCACAACCAACCCAACAACACAGGAGTCACATGATTTCATCTACCCGTCCTCACCCCAACATGGCATTCTTCAGGTCAAAATGCGCCAATCACACCTCATTCTCCACCTATATCTGATGTCTTTCTACCTCACCATCACATATTTGGCTTCACCAAAGGAGTAGGTACAACAGAGTGCATAACAACCCTGCTAAGCCAGATTGCTGATAGTAACAAACAACCTAGTATCGTCGTTATCGCTTCTCGGCTTTCTTAAGCTAAGATCAAAGTGTAGTATCTGTTCTTATCAGCTTGGTATCTGATATGATCCCTACATGGGGTCAATGATATTAGACTGATTTTTTAATTTTGGCGAAGTGCTAGGGGCTTGCTCCACCTTTGCCGCGGATTGGCCCGGTATTGCATTACTTCTGGGATCAGTCCATTTTTACCATTGTCCTCTTCGCTCTCGGGCCGAGAGGATCTACTGCGCAGACGCTCCTCAGTTGCCTGTCAGTGGCGGTGTGAGGAGGTGGTGTTTGCGCCTCTGTTGACACCTCGGGAAAATTACTGCTGTCAACATGGCGGTTTGTCATAGGCGCAGGATTAATACAGTTGGTATTGAGCTTCACCGGAGGACGATTTCGCCTAGTTCAGCGCAGGTTCTCTTACCTAAGATCATCAGAGAGACGTATGGAATTCAAGATGGAGAATTATATGGAGTGGCTTTAAATGGAGCGCATAGAATCTTCGTGAAACTGCTCACTGCATCAGTATATGAATCGTTGGTTAATCGTTTCCAGGACATGAGTCTTGATGTTACACTTGCTGTACGTGTGAGAATGAGTGATGTTTCCAGGCATTATACCTGGATTAAGTTACGTAACGTTCCCTTTGAGGCGGATGAAGCTGGTATCAGAAAAGTCTTCGAGAAATATGGGACAGTTAATTTTGCCCAGAATGGTATGTGGGTAGCAGGCGCCTACGCAGGTTTTCCAGAAGTTACTTTTAACCTTAAAATGATACTGAGACATCCCATACCGTCTTACGTTTATCTTCAGGAATTCAGGAGACAGGTCATGGTTTTGTATCCCGGACGAAGGCGTACGTGTCGCCTATGTGATGAGTATGACCACATAGCTGCAGAATGTGAGAAGAAAAGACGCATGCTTGAACCTGTGGTAGAAGATGCAGCCCCTGTCTTACGGGTGGCAGGTGAGGATCAATTACCTGAGGGAGGGCACGGTCGTTTGTGGAGTGAGATGGTGGAGCAAGCTTTTAGGACTGGGGGTGAGTCCCCCCCTCAGTTCCCTGCCCCAGAATCTCCTCCTCTGCAGGGATGGTACCACGGGAGGAAGTGTTGGAAATAGAGGAAGAATTGGAGGAAGTTTTGAAGACCTTGTCACCGCCTGAGGAGGGAGTTACATCTGAGCAAGAAGTAGCTGGAGAGTTATTGCTTCCAGTTTGTCAACGATATGAGAATTTGGGGATTGATGATGTGACGGAGACGTCAGTGGGATTAATAAATCCTTTTAAGGTGGATGTTGAGGTTCACCGTGAGGCTTCACCAGACCATGTTATGGGGGACATGATTGTAGCAAGGAAACGGGCAGCTACATCAGACTCTGATGATGTACTGACACCAGTGCAGAGGCCTGGGAAGTAGACTGGTGTGGTAGGAAAGGGAAGAGGTGGTGATGGGGGAGGTCATGATAAGAGACATCGGAAGAAGGGAGGGGGGACAGAAGGTATTGTGAAGATAACATGCAGAAATTCTAATTCTAGTGATGAAAAGAGTGAGGAGAAGAGGCAGGGGTGGAAAATTTAAAAGACCTTTGGTGTATGACTGTCAATGTTAATGGCTTATGTAGCAGAATAAAAAGAGAATGGTTAAGTATGTTTCTTAATAAATATAGAGTGGATGTTGTGTTCCTCCAGGTACATAATTTCAAGGAGGGTAAGGTGTTAGAGGTAGCAGGTTATCAAGTAATGACCCTGCCAACTACCCGTTTAAAAGGTGGTGTGGGTATTTTAATAAAGGAGACGAGCCCGTTTGTTTTGCAGAGAAGTGAGGGGGGGAGGGTGGAGGGTGTTGTGTGTGGATGGGTTGTGGATGGGTAAGCGTGTATCTTTTGTAAGTGTGTGTGCGCCTGTGTAGAATAGCTTGCAGGTAAGGAAGGATATTGTGTGCGAGGATCTTGTCTATTTCTTGCGTGCACTTCCGGAAGTAACAACAGTGGGGGGTGACTGGAACTGCGTTATTAGGGCGGCTGATGTAGAACCAAAAGGGGCAGGACATATGTTTGTAACTCTCAGGGATTTGATGAGGGACGTTAGGTTACATGACGCATTTGAGGGGGTGTGGGAAACAGAACATACTTTTGTTAGGAAGGGATACGCAGCGAGGTTAGATAGAGTGTATCTTTCTCAAGGAGGTGTTGTAAAATCTTTTAATACCGTTGAGGCGGCTATGTCAGATCATAGAGCTGTAGTGGTGGAAGTAGGGTGGAAGGAGCTGGCGGAAATATATAGGACTTATTGGGAATTGAACATTAGTGTGTTGAGTGATGAAGAAGGTTTGGAGGGTTTTTCTATTCTATGGAAAGAGCTTTACAAGGCAGCTCAGGAGGTGGATGACGTTGTAACATGGTGGGATTATGTGGCTAAAGAAAGGATAAGAAAGTATTATGTGAGGGAGAGTAAATGTATAAACAATTTAAAATATGGGCTTGTGAATTATTTAGAGGATCTATTAAGAGGTTGTTATGGGCAGGGGATGGTTGGTGGTGTTTGTCCCATGGACGAAATAGTTGACATAAAAGAGAGATTGCGAATGTTGCAAAATGATCGGTTTCAAGTGGTAAGGGTGCAAGCAAGGTTAGAAGAAGTTTTGTGGGGGGACAAACTGTCAGTGTGTGTGTTGCGACATCAAAAGGAAAGGCAGGCACTGACGGCTATCTGGAGATTAGAGGTAAATGAGAAGATGGGGATCTATAGAGCAGGGCAGGAGATAAGCAATATGAAGGGTATGAGTGCATATGCGGATAAGTGGTATGAAAAGTACTGGACAAGTGGGATGTGGATGATGTGGAGTTAGACAAGGTGTGTACATATGCAACGTGCAATTTAGGTAATAGTGATAGGACGGCTTTGGGTGGGGTTATTACTGCAGAGGAAATAGAGATTGCTTTACAGGGCATGAGGAAGGGAAAAGCCCCAGGTATTGATGGTCTACCAGTGGAATTCTATTTACAGCATTGGGCGTTGATAGGAAATTTCATGGTTAGGTTATTTAATTGTATGAAGGAGAAGGGTAAGTTGGGAGATAAGCAGACTACAGCAGTTGTGGTGCTGGTCCCGAAAGGTAAGGGGCAGCCCACCCTTCGGGAGTATTGGGCAATATCGTTGCTATGTGCGGACTGTAAGGTGTTTGCAAAAATTTTAGGTAATATGGTTAAATGTGTAGTGGGGAGGGTCGGTTCGAAATCGCAATTTGGGCTGGCCGGAAGGTCGATGATTGAAGGACACGGGATTCTGAGAAGTTTTGTGGAGTCAAAAGGAGGGGAGGAGGGGGCGGGTTTACTGGCTTTAGACTGGCAGGCAGCCTATGATAGAGTGGAAAGGTGTGCACTGCAGGTTCTACTTAGGAGACAAGGGTATGGGGAAGAAACAGTTGATTGGGTAAATACGCTGTATAGGGGAGCAAAAACGAGGGTACAAATAAATGGGTGTATGGGGAGGGAATTTGCGATGGGTAGAGGTCTCAGGCAGGGGTGTCCCATGTCACAGATCTTATTTGCGTGTTTTCAGGACCCCTTTTATAGAATGGTTGAACGTACTGTCAGTACCCGGGATGGAGGTGGGGTTGAGGGAGGGACGCTTTGGCTGGGATTAATAGGTTATGTAGATGATGCGACTGTTCTGGTTCGTGATAGGATGTCTATGAAAGTATTGGAAGATGTTGTACAAGTGTCTGAACGTGCCACGGGTATGAGGGTAAACAGTGAGAAGTCAATGATCAAGGGGTTGGGCACTTGGAAAGGGGGGGGTAAGGTGAGTTGTACTGTTGTTAAAAAGTGTGCGGTGTCGCTAAAGATTTGTGGTATTATATTTAAGGATGACATGGATGTGGCGCGTGAGGAAAACTCGGATAGGTTGTTAGAAAGGATCGTGGGACGTCTGGGTGTTTTAAGGCCCCAGCATCTCACTCTGGCACAACGTGTAATTGTCGTAAATGTTTTATTGTATAGTAAGGTTTGGCATGTTGCGGCTGTCTTCCCAATTACAGGGACGGCGATTGCGGGAATTTTGAGAAGGGTGTTTAAATTTTTGTGGGGATCAAGTTGTGATTGGTTAAGAAGAGAGGTTGTTATGTTACCTGTGTGCCAGGGTGGGTTGGGATTGATGGATCTAAGACGGAGGGCTAAATGTTTGTTTTTTAAATGGGAGGTATTGCGTGTGGGCGTGATGGCAGGAAATATAGAACAGGTATATATGAGGTTGAAGAAGTTGTATGGAAGCGTTGAATTGAGGGAATGTGAAATTGTTCTATGGGCCTTGTTGTTGGTTAGGGAATGGAGAAACATTTGAATATGGGCTTTGTGTTGGTTACTGGTGGGTGAGTGCGTTGCCCCTGTTGAGGGTTTGTTCCCCATGTACTCGTGGAGAAACATTTGGTATAGATTTAGCAAGCTGAAATTATTGCCTAGGGTGCATGACGTTATGTTTCGTTTTTTGCATGGTACCTTGCCGTCAGGGGCCATGCTAAGAACCAGGAGAGTAGTAGAGGGAGGGGGGTGGGGTTTTTGTGGAGGCGACGACACGGCGTTCCATGTAGTTTATTTTTGTGAAGGGTTAGAAGACATCAGGGGTTGGTTAGGTAGGTTGGTACAGAGGGTGGGAGGGAGTGGGGTGGCGGTTCTGTGTGCTTTAAGTCTTGACATGGGTGGTTTAGAAGAGGAAGTCATAAGAGCTTTAGATTACATCATGGTGGATTATATCTACATATCGTGGGTATTGAGAGGGAAAGGGGTTAGTGAGGTGCGAAGGCGCGTTCTCGTGATAACGTTTTATCGTACGATGTGTCATAACCGGGAGTTTGTGTACATGTATGCATATGCATGGGTTTTCTTTTTTTTGTGTGAAATCAGTTTTTTCTTTTGAGTTATTCTTTAAATATCGTTTTGAGCCTTTGTTAAATGTTAGGCTCTAGTACATTCCTAATATGGGTATGTCAATGTTGTTTTAAAGTTATATATAATAGGTTAGTACTCTGTTACTGGTAGTTGTTTTGAGACGTTTTGTTGTAAGCTTTTGTTCTATGTATTGCCATTTTTTTCAGAGAGGTTATAGAGCCATTGGTTCTGAGAATTTTATGTTATCTTTTTAAGTCCATTTATATTCTGGAATTATGTACTGCTGTACTGTTTTTAAATAAAATATAAAAAAAAAGTATCGTCGTCCTCGACTTTGAGAAGGCATTTGAGCTAGCCAGCCCCACAGCAATTCTAGCAATACTAGCTCGAAAGGGAATCAAAGAACGCCTCCTGGCCTGGATAGAGTCCTGCCTTAGGGACAGGAAGGCCTGTGTCAGCTTTAAGGGACATTACTCTTCCTTTAAAACTCTGGAAAACGGCACGCCACAAGGAGGTGTCCTCAGTCCTACCCTGTTTAACGTCCTTATGCAGGAACTTGTGAGCCTTCCATTTCACAGTGATACGCAGCTCCTCAGCTATGCTGATGATCTTGCCGTCGTAGTGAATGGGAAAGGCAATTTGGAGCGACAGGCCCAAAAAGCTTTGGACCTAATTACGCAGTCTTGCAAGGAACTAGGCCTCAAGATCTCGGCCGAGAAATCTCTTGCAATGATGTTCAAGGGACCAGATCCTGTGAATAGATTACGTATTCAGGATATAGAACTTGAGTGGAAAGGCTCCTACCTGTACTTGGGAATCTACATTGATAAAAAGCTGACCTTTCAGAAACAGGCCGAGTATGTCAGGTCCCGTGCTCTACTCAAACTCAACGCCATGAGAGCCATGACGAGGCACCGTGCAGGGGCTAGCAAAGATGTACTTCGCTGGTACTATATACAAGCTATACGCTCGTTTACCGGCTACGGTGCACCGGCGTTAGCTCATCTCTTCCCACAGAGCAGGCAAATGGTGGAGGTCGTACAAAACCAGGCGATAAGAACTATGCTTGGGGCCCCCATCTGGACCAACACAGTATGTCTCAGATCTGAGGCCCAGCTTCTTTCCCTGGCTGACAGAGTAAGATACATAAAAGCCTGCAAAGTAGCCACGATTCTGCACCGGCAGCAAGGTACCCCACTAAGGAGACGGATATTGACAAAAAATGACTCAAGATCCAACTCTCTTCAAGGACTATTCTTTAATTCGTTTGTTTTGTGCTGCTGGGCGGAAGATGGTGCCTGTACAACTATTCCTTGAGAAGAGTTGTGACTTTCCTGTTGCTGGATATCATCCACCACCTCCCTGGCGCCCAGATCCGGGCGATGTTTGCATCATGCAAATACCCATCTCTAAACGTTTCTGCAGTCAAGACACCCTCAGCAATCATGCTGAGACAAGCATGGCACTGGCAGTGGAAGGCACATGTGCAGTGTATTTCACAGATGGTTCTGTCGACCCTGACAGGAAGACAGCAGCAGCTGGACTGGGCCACAATTTTCACACACAAGGTTGGTGACTCACTGACCACTGCACGATCCTTCAAGCAGAGCTGGTGGCGATTCAGCAGGCATTGTCACATGCCCTACGACATCAACTCCGACCTGTCATACATGTTGATTCCACCTCTGTAATCAATGCCCTTTCCCATTCTCAACCACAGGACAATGTTCACCTCATCACATAAATCCTGGGCATACTGACAGCCTTAGAAGTTAAGAGTAACAGATCGACACTGAACTGGATCCCTAGCCATGCTGGCATCCGGGGAAATGAGGCGGCAGATGATGCAGCCAAGGCAGCAACAGACTATCCACATGTTGGGATTACTGTCCCAATCAGCCTACGACAGACCAAACTGGTGGCTGCCAGAGCCATGAAACTTATGGGGGAGGTCTTAGGTGATACCCCATCTCAACAGTGGTACCGAGCAGCGACTCAGGGATAACCCCCTCCATATGATAGAAGCTGGTCCAGAGTGCAGTGTACCGCCATCCATCGGCTTCGTTTGGGCTTTCCCACAGCCAGGATGAAGGTAGACAAGGGTGATGAGATGTTGAAGAAAGTGGTTGCCATGAGCAGCCACTTTCCTAAGCAGTCTCTGATGTAGTACTCTATCAAAAGCCTCACTAAAATCTAAATAAACAATATCGAATTCTTTATCCTGATCAACGGCCTCAAAAGCTTTGCTGAAGAAGGTTAATAAATTAGTTAGGCAGGAACGGCCCCTGGTGAAACCATGTTGAGTATCATTAATTAAATTATGCCTATCGAGATGGCTTCTTATATTATCATAATTTATCGTCTTCAAGCCAACTATAAAAATTAATTACTGGGATATTGTCAGTGTCTTCCTGAGTGAAAACCGAGAGAAAATAATTATTAAGAATAGAACACATTTCATTCTCCTTGTTAGTGAGAAGCCCAGAGTTATTTTTAAGGGGACCTATCTTATCTCTAACTTTTGTTCTATAAACCTTGAAAAAACTTTCTGGGTCAGTGTTTGAATCCCTAGCAACTTTAATTTCATGGTCCCGTTTAGCTTTTCTTATCCCCTTTTTAACGTCCCTTTTAATGTCAATGTACTGATACATAAGATGACCCTCACCTCTTTTGATGCACCTATAAATTCTTTTTTTTCTGTCCTAAAAGCCTTTTGAGCCTATTATTCATCCATTTGGGGTCATTTCTATTTGATCTAATTTCCTTATATGGGGTAATTGTCCTTTGGGCAGCATGTATTGTGTTTAGAAAGCTGTCATACTGATACCTCTCCTCGTTACTCCAGTCCAGAGATGATAAGTGTTCTCTAAGCCCACTGTAATCTGCTAAGCGAGAATCTGGGACCAGTACTGAATTATCCATAATGTCATACTTCCATTTAATGCTAAAGGTAATTGATTTGTGATCGCTTGTGCCGAGTTCCTCTGTAATATCTAAATTATTAACAAGGGTTTCCTTGTTTGCAAAAACCAAGTCAAGCAGGTTATTTCTCTTAGTAGGCTCTGTCACAAACTGCTTCAAAAAACAATCCTGAACTATTCCAAGAAGTCATTTGATTCTAAATTCCCAGTCAAGAAATTCCAATCAATACGACTAAAGTTAAAGTCTCCTAGAATTACTATATTATCGGGCCATGTGGCCTGAACAATTTCCTCCCATAGTAGTCTCTCTAGGTCCCTATCTAAGTTTGGGGGACGGTATATCACACCTAAAATAAATTTTTCATGCTCCTCTGAAATTTCTATCCAAACAGACTCTGTATGTGTTACTTCAGACTTAATACCCATTTTTATGCAAAAGTTCAAGTGATCTCGGACATACAGTGCCACCCCCACCCCCCTTCCTGATACTTCTATCTACTTGGAACAATTTAAAACCCTGAATGTGACATTTTGCAGGCATGTCCCGACTTTTTGAATTAAACCACGTCTCAGTTATGACAAATACATCAATGTTACCTGCACTAGCAACTAGTCTCAACTCGTCCATCTTATTCCTAGCACTACGGGAATTAGCGTAATGTATATTTAAAGACCCTCCTTTTTCTTTACCCTTCCTGCTCATTTCTGTTATTCCACAAAACCTATTACTGTTCTTGTCGCCTAGTGCCACTGGCTTTCCAATATCCACCTCATTTTGCCTATTACTAGTTCCCCTAGTACTCATATTGATTCGCTGCGGTGGAGCACGGTTGTGCTCTGCACCCCTCTGCTGTTTTCAGGCGAGCTCTCATAGCAACAACATGGCGCTGAGTGTTCGGCGTCGAGTGAATACTGTCGGCGTTGAGCTGCTTCGTGGGACGATTTCCCCCTCTACGGCACAAGTGATGCTACCGACGATCATCAGAGAGACATACGGAATACAGGACGACGAGGTATATGGTGTATACCTGAATGGGACCTACAGAATCTTCGTTATGTTGAATTCGACGGCTGTGCATGAGTCGTTGGTGAAAAAATTCCAGCATGTAAGTCTAGATGCAACCCCGGCTGTAAGAGTGCATCTCATAGACGTCTCTTGGCATTTTACGTGGGTGAAGTTGCGCAAAGCCTCCTTCGAGGCTGACGAGGCTGATATAAGGAACGTGTTTGAGGCGTATGGTACCGTGCATCTGGCAACCCAAGGCAAGTGGGCGGCAGGTGCATACATAGGACGTCCGGAGGGTACATTCTCCCTCAAAATGACTCTGAGGCACCCGATCCCGTCTTACGTTGTGATGAAGGAGTTCCAGACCCAGATTCTTGTGTCTTATGCTGGGCAATGACGTACGTGCAGGCTGTGTGGGGAGTACGATCACATGGCGGCGACGTGTGTGCAACAGAGGAGGGGGATAGAGCAGACTGGTGAAGCACCAGTTACAGGTGTGGATGCCGTCGTGGAGAGTCCCACGGGCAAACGAGGGAGTGGCCGTCTGTGGAGTGATATAGTTGAAGATACCATTGTGGTGAATGATAGGCATTGTAGATGAATGGTTCAGAGAACCGACATGTTGATAAATTAGACACATGTGCAACTCTTGGGTATCTTTATTGAAGAAACGTTTCGCCACACAGTGGCTTCGTCAGTCCATACAAAGGAGAATCTTGAAGAACAGGAGAAAAATGAGGTAATCAGTCCCTCAACCTTGAGTTGCACATGTGTCTAATTTATCAACATGTCGGTTCTCTGAACCATTCATCTACAAACCTGTCAGACACTGCAACTTCTTGGGATCTTAATACTTGGGAATTCTTCGCTTGCCTAATTCTTGGGCACGACCTACTTCCACATTGAACAAATGTGACACCACCTATGACTGCTGCACCTCTCCTACCAACGGTTTATAAGCTCCTTCTCCGCACGTATGCCGTATTCTATTCAAGATTGATGGACTGACCACATCGACTCAAGGTTGAGGGACTGATTACCTCATTCTTCTCCTGTTCTTCAAGATTCTCCTTTGTATGGACTGATGAAGCCACTGTGTGGCGAAACGTTTCTTCAATAAAGATACCCAAGAGTTGCACAAGTGTCTAATTTATCAATGATAGGCATGCCATGAGTTGTGTTGAGCCAGAAATGGCCACTTTGCCGGTGACGGGGGAGGAAGTGCTTGTGCAGCAGGAGGTGAAGGCGCTTGAGGAAGAGCTGGACGAGGTTTTGAAAACTTTAACTCCATCTAGGGAGGATGACGTCCCTGTATGGGAGATCGTCACTGAGTTGCAAGGAGAGAGTGTCGGGACATGCATAGGAAGGAAGGAGGAGATCAGCAGGCACAGAGAGGAGTCACCGTGCTCTGTGCAACATGAAACAGTGGAGGTTGAAGTTAATTGTGAGGAATCCTCGGAAGACAGCATGGCGGTGGAGGGCATCATGAGGAAGAGAGCGGCGTCGTCGGACTCAGATGACGTCCTGACGCCGGCGCAGAGGTCTGGGAGGAAGGATGAATATTCTCGAGGTAGCCTGGATAAGAGGCATCGAAAGAAGGGGGGCGGGGTGGATGGTGCAAAATCATGCATTGACCCTGGGGCAGGAAGCCCTGGGAAGGATGAGAGGAGGAAGAGTTGGAAATTTTAAGAAGGCCTTAGGAGTATGACTGTGAATGGACTGTGTAATAGAGTGAAGAGGGAATGTTTTCGTATACTCTTGTGTAAATATAGAGTGGATGTCGTATTTCTACAGGAGCATAATTTCCGGGAGGGAACAGTGCTAGAGGTGGCAGGGTTTAAGGTTTTGACACAGCGCTGTAGCCCTTGTGGCTTAGCGCTTCTTTTTGATTATAATAATAATAATTAAGGTTTTGACTCTGCCATCTACACGTTTGAAAGGTGGTGTGGGTTTATTGATAAAGGAGGTGAGCCTGTTTGTGTTGATACGAAGTGAGAGGGGAGGGGGGGAAGGGTGTTGCGTGTGGATGGGTGGTGGATGGGGTAGAGGGTAACCTTTGTAAGTGTGTATGCACCAGTGGAAAACGATATGAAAGTAAAGAGGGATTTTGTATGTGATGATCTAGTTTTCGCCTTATGTGGTCTACCTGCGGTGGCCATCGTTGGTGGGGACTGGAATTGTGTAATTAGGAGGGCTGATGTGGAACCACAAGGGGGTTGGCACATGTTGGCAGCCTTACGAATTCTCTTGGTAGATGTTCAGTTGAGGGATGTGGTAGGTGGGGGGGGCGTGGGAGGTAGAGCATACTTTCGTGAGGAGGGGTTACGCGGCTAGGTTAGATAGGTTGTACATATCTCACAGAGTTTTGTCAAAGTTTGTCTGTACATTAGAAGTAGCTTTTTCAGATCATCGGGCAGGTAGTGGCAGAGGTGAAGTGGGAGTCATTAGCAAGTATCTCTAGGGGATACTGGAAGTTAAATACGAGGGTGTTAGAAGATGAGGAGGGGTTGGAGGGTTTTACAGCACTGTGGAAGGGGTTAAGTGAGGAGGTTAAAGGGGTGGAGGATGTGGTGACGTGGTGGGATGGTGCGGCTAAGCAACAGATTCGGCATTATTACGTGTGGCAAGGGAAACAAATCAATTCTTTAAAATATGGGCTAATTAACTATTTGGAGGACAGGTTAAGGGGTTGTTATGTAAGGGGGGTGGTGGCGGGTACTTATCCTATGGACGATATTATGGTAATTAAGGGGAGGTTGCGTGAAATCCAGGACGAGAAGTTCCAAGCAGTGAGAGTAATGGCGGGGGTGGAGGAGGTGTTATGGGGAGATAGGCCGCCGTCGTGTGTATTGTGTAGGCAAAATCAATGACAGCAGGCAACAGCTATTCCATGGTTGGAGGTTCATGAGTCGGTGGGTCGGTATAGGGTGGGTCAGGTTACACAAACTACTGATGAGATGGGGATGTTTGTGGATGAGTGGTATGAGCAGTATTGGCAAGAGGAAGGGGTAGGAGCTGGGGATTTAGAACAGGTGTGTAGGAGTGTAATATGTCGGTTGGGAAACAGTGATAGGGAAGCACTGGACTGAGAAATAACTGAGGAAATATGGAGATCTTTAAGTGAAATGCGAAAGGGCAAAGTGCCGGGAATTGATGGACTACTAGAAGAGTTTTATCAACAGCATTGGGAGCTAATGAGGGTTTTTTTGGTGAGGTTATTAAATTTGATGAAGGAGAGGGGCAAGTTGGGAGAAAAGCAGGCAACGGCTGTAGTAGTCTTGGTACCAAAATGTAAGGGACAGTATATGCTTAGGGACTACCGGGCAATATCGTTGTTATGCGCAGATTATAAGTTGTTTGCTAAGATTTTAGGAAATAGGTTTAAGTGCGTAGTAGGGCGGGTCATATCGAGAACTCAGTTTGGGTTGCCAGAGAGGTCTATGGTGGAGGGGCATGGGTTACTATGGGATTTTGTGGAAGAAAAAGGGGGGAAAGGGGGGCTTGGTTGCTCTAGACTGGCAAGGAGCATATGATAGAGTGGAGCGAGAAGCATTGAGAGCTATCCTTAGGGGACAGGGTTTTGGGGAAGAAATAGTGGGATGGGTAGATGCATTATATCGTGGGGCAACGGTGAGGGTACAGATTAATGGTAGATTGGGGGGAAGGATTGTAATGAGTAAGGGACTTAGACAGGGGTGTCCTATGTCACAGCTTTTGTTTGCGTGCATACAGGACCCCTTGTATAGAATGGTGGAGCAGCAAATGGGCACTAGTGAGGGAGAAGGGAGTGGAGTTGGGAGGGTTTGGCCAGTTCTAATAGGGTATGTAGATGATACTACTGTTCTGGTTAGGGAGGGAATGTCAATGGATGCCTTAGATGGGGTAGTCAACATGTTCGCATGTGCAACTGGTATGAGAGTGTCCATGGTCTTGGGGTTAGGAGCTTGGGTGGGGAGGGTTGAGTGGGGTAGTGTAGTTGTGACGAAGCGGGTGACTTCGTTAAAAATTTGTGGTCTTATCTATGCAGATGATCTGGATGTTGCATGTGTGGAAAACTCTGTTAGGTTGGGTCGCTTGGGAGCATTGCAGCCTTATCATTTGACCCTTGTGCAGCGTGCCATTGTTATTAACGTCTTATTGTATAGTTAGGGTTGGCACGTGGCAGCCGTGTTCCCTTTAACTGGGATGGCAATTGCAAATATTCTTAGACGGGTTCTTAAATTCTTGTGGGGTTCGGGCTCTGATTGGCTTAAAAGGGATGTGGTAATGTTACCTGTGCGTCAGGGAGGGGGGGGGGTTGAGTTTGATGAATTTAAAGTGGAGGGTCAAATGTATCTTCATTAAGAGGGAGGGGATGAGGGAGGGTGTGGGTGGGGGGGGGGTTTGGTCAAGATACACAGTAGATTGAAACATATGTATTCTTGGGTAGAGCTGCGTGAGTGTGAAACTGTTTTGAGGGCTCTGGTGTTGGCTCGGGAACTGGGGAAGGTAAAAATAGGTAGGCTGTGTAGGATGTTAGTGGGGAGCGTAGTGGCACCGGTGGAGGGGATTTTCCCCATGTATGACTGGGGAAGTATATGGGGTAGGTTCAGTAGGTTAAGGTTACAACCCTGTGGGCGTGAGGTGATGTATCGTTTTTTACATGGGGTTTTACCATCGAGTGTGGTTTTGCGGGATAGATGGGTGGTTGAGGGATGGGGGTCTGTGGAATATGTGGAGGGGAAGATTCTGCATTCCACGTAGTGTATTTTTGTGAGGGGATGGGGAGCGTCAGGGGTTGGTTGAGCAGGGTGCTGCATACGATAAGGGGTAAAAGCATTTCTGTTCTGCGGGCATTAAGTCTTGACGTGGGGGTATGGATGAGAGTATTATTAGGGCTGTGGGGTACATTATGGTAGATTATATTTACATACCGTGGGGAATGTGGGGGAAAGGTGTTAGTGAGGTGAAGCGGCGGGTATTAGCGGTTATGTTAGTGAGGTGAAGCGGCGGGTATTAGCGGTTATGTTAGTGAGGTGAAGCGGCGGGTATTAGCAGTTATGTTAGTGAGGTGAAGCGGCGGGTATTAGCAGTTATGTTAGTGAGGTGAAGCAGCGGGTATTAGCAGTTATGTTAGTGAGGTGAAGCGGCGGGTATTAGCGGTTATGTTAGTGAGGTGAAGCGGCGGGTATTAGCGGTTATGTTAGTGAGGTGAAGCGGCGGGTATTAGCAGTTAAGTTTTATAAAACATTGTGTCTAAACATGGATATTTATGGGTGGAGGTGGGAAAGGGATTTTCCAGTGGGATAGAGAGAACTAACGTTACGGGTATTATTAGACTTGTAAATCAGGAAGGAGGGGTGGGGTGGGGATGGTGTATGCTACTGTAGGAAGGGATGTCAGGGGTATGAAACGGGGTCGGGGTCGCCTCCAGGGATTGACAGTTGCTTAGGATGTGTGTGATTTGATGGGAGTGAGAGTTGATAAATTAGACACATGTGCAACTCTTGGGTATCTTTATTGAGGAAACGTTTCGCCACACAGTGGCTTTATCAGTCCATACAAAGGAGAATCTTGAAGAACAGGAGGAGAATGAGGTAATCAGTCCCTCAACATTGAGTCGATGTGGTCAGTCCATCAATCTTGAATAGAATACGGCATACGTGCTGAGAAGGAGCTTATAAACCGTTGGCAGGAGAGGTGCAGCAGTCATAGGTCGTGTAACATTTGTTCAATGTTGAAGTAGGTCGTGCCCAAGAATTAGGCAAGCGAAGAATTCCCAAGTATTAAGATCCCAAGAAGTTGCAGTGTCTGACAGGTTTGTAGATGAATGGTTCAGAGAACCGACATGTTGATAAATTAGACACATGTGCAACTCTTGGGTATCTTTATTGAGGAAACGTTTCGCCACACAGTGGCTTCATCAGTCCATACAAAGGAGAATCTTGAAGAACAGGAGGAGAATGAGGTAATCAGTCCCTCAACCTTGAGTCGATGTGGTAGACACATGTTGCACATGTGTCTAATTTATCAACATGTCGGTTCTCTGAACCATTCATCTACAAGGAGTGATTATTATTATTATAATCAAGGGGGAAGCGCTAAACCCGGAGGATTATACCGCGCCTGGGGGGGGGATGTGGAAGGCATTCAGGCTTAATTCGGGGAACTGGAGCACAGATCCAATTCCCTAAATCAAGAGCCCCTCACCAACATCAAGGAACCTTCCTTGAGGGGTACAAGGAGTGAGAGTTGTTGAACTAACGCACTCTTTCTGTGTAAGAAATATTATCATTGGCAATAATTGTCACCTGGTCGAGGTGACATTATGTTATAACCTTATCTCCATAATTATGTAAATTTCGATATTCAATGTAATGTGTCTTGGTGTTATTGTGAACACCGATAATTATATATTTATTTAAGGATTCCTTCATATTTTGTAAGGATGTACGTAGGCATGTTAGTATATAAACATTTTGGTTGTATCATAGGGTATTTAGTGGTGGAAATAAATGGTATAAAATACCGACACAATGGCAATATAAACACAAATGCAGTATAATGTGATCCTTTATTGACTACGTTTCGCCCACACAGTGGGCTTTTTCAAGTCACAAACAGAACTACCTGGGGTGGAAGGAACGCGAGTATTTATAGTCCGGCTGAGGTCAGGTGAAGAATGCTGCATCTGATGATGTACCGAGTTGGGTTGTAGAGTCTGAAAACTTGGGTAGCTTGGAAAGGAGACTGGACAAGTTTGTGAGCAGACCTTCTACAGTGTTCTTATGTGGGATAGCGATGAAGGAGTTTCTTGGCAAGTGGTTCAGCTATGTTATAGAAGCCACTATTCTGGTTGAAGTTGTCGGATATAGAAATAAGTGATGATTCCAGGATTCTTCGGTATTGAGTGTTGTCTTCTGTGGCGATAAGTCTTGAGTTTCTGTAGTTTATCAAATGGTTGTGTGAATTACGGTGTTGTACGCAGGCATTCCTTGTGTCGTCAGACCTGCTTGCGTATTGGTGTTCTGAAATACGTGTTTGGAGGTCCCTTGATGTTTCGCCCACGTATAACTTGTTGCAGTCATTACAAGGGATTATGTATACCCCTGCAGAGGATGGAGGCTTGTCCTGCCTACTACTGGTGATGTCCTTGATGGTCGTGGTTGTGGAGGTAGATACTTGGAATGATGTTTTGGCAAAGATGTTGGAAACATGTCTGGCAATGGAGTTGGTGGGAAGGACTATGTATCTCTTCTCGGCAGTGTCTTCTCTGGGTGTGTTGAAGATGTTTAGTGCTCGCCGTCTGCAGTCTCTGATGAAGTGACGAGGATAGTGGAGTTTGGAAAATACTTGTTCAATTATAGTGCATTCTTCCTCAAGGAACTCGTTGCTGCAGATTCTGAGTGCACGCAGGAACTTCGTTTTAAAGTCTATCGAAAACCCACCAACCAAAACGATCTTCTCCACTTCTACTCTCACCACGACACCAAAACCAAACGTGGTGTAATTATAGGCTTCTTCCTGCGTGCACTCAGAATCTGCAGCAACGAGTTCCTTGAGGAAGAATGCACTATAATTGAACAAGTATTTTCCAAACTCCACTATCCTCGTCACTTCATCAGAGACTGCAGACGGCGAGCACTAAACATCTTCAACACACCCAGAGAAGACACTGCCGAGAAGAGATACATTGTCCTTCCCACCAACTCCATTGCCAAACATGTTTCCAACATCTTTGCCAAAACATCATTCCAAGTATCTACCTCCACAACCACGACCATCAAGGACATCACCAGTAGTAGGCAGGACAAGCCTCCATCCTCTGCAGGGGTATACATAATCCCTTGTAATGACTGCAACAAGTTATACGTGGGCGAAACATCAAGGGACCTCCAAACACGTATTTCAGAACACCAATACGCAAGCAGGTCTGACGACACAAGGAATGCCTGCGTACAACACCGTAATTCACACAACCACTTGATAAACTACAGAAACTCAAGACTTATCGCCACAGAAGACAACACTCAATACCGAAGAATCCTGGAATCATCACTTATTTCTATATCCGACAACTTCAACCAGAATAGTGGCTTCTATAACATAGCTGAACCACTTGCCAAGAAACTCCTTCATCGCTATCCCACATAAGAACACTGTAGAAGGTCTGCTCACAAACTTGTCCAGTCTCCTTTCCAAGCTACCCAAGTTTTCAGACTCTACAACCCAACTCGGTACATCATCAGATGCAGCATTCTTCACCTGACCTCAGCCGGACTATAAATACTCGCGTTCCTTCCACCCCAGGTAGTTCTGTTTGTGACTTGAAAAAGCCCACTGTGTGGGCGAAACGTAGTCAATAAAGGATCACATTATACTGCATTTGTGTTTATATTGCCACCGTGTTTAGTGGTAGGGTGTGGATGGTGTGGTTTGGGAGGAATAGACTGGACCTGAGTCTTGCTAGTAGAGATTTTGTAACCTGTAACCATACGAGTCTACCTATGTATTAGTTGTGCATGATTTAAAATGATCAATGTAACTTGCCATAATAATGAGGCATTCATACCTGTTTTTTTAACTAGTGGCACGTTTTGGTATTGTATATATAATGTAAGATCTTGCCTGGGATGTTTTTACTTATATATTGTTACAGATGTTTTTCACACGTTCATTATATATGATTCACTGAATGAGTTTTTGATATTGTGTATAGCCAGGTGAAACTAGACAGTTTTCACTTCGGGGGGAGGGGGGTATGAGCGTAAGCAATCTCTGCAATAGCAGGTCATGTGAAACACATGTCATATTATTTAAGATGTCTAATGTTGTCCATTGTCTGCCGGATGTGATGTATAGATTATCTCCGACAGTGTAAATAATCTGTCTGCAGGAGGGAACAATCTCTCCAAGAGAGAACCCGCAGTAATGGATTTAAATTAGATAAGTTTATATTTAGAAAGGACATAGGAAAGTATTGGTTTGGAAATAGGGTAGTTGATGAGTGGAACAGTCTACCTAGTTGGGTTATTGATGCTAGGACTTTGGGTAGTTTCAAATTTAGGTTGGATAAATACATGGATAAATCATGGATTCACAAGAGGCCGGTATTGTCTAACTAATTTATTAACTTTCTTCAGTAAAGCTTTTGAGGCTGTTGACCACGATAAAGAATTTGATATTATTTACTTAGATTTTAGTAAGGCTTTTGATAGAGTTCCGCACCAAAGACTGTTAAAGAAAGTGGCAGCTCATGGCATTGGGGGAAAAGTGCTCTCGTGGATCGAGTCATGGCTCACTGACAGGAAGAGTGTCCATAAATGGGGTTATATCCGAGTGGGGATCTGTAACAAGTGGCGTTCCACAGGGATCAGTCTTGGGCCCGTTGTTGTTTATAATATATATCAATGATCTTGATGAGGGAATTACTAGTGATATGAGCAAATTCGTCGATGACACAAAGATAGGTAGGATAATCGATTCAAACGTAGATGTTATGGAACTTCAGGAGGATTTAAACAAACTCTATTCTTGGTCAGAAAAGTGGCAGATGCAGTTCAATGTAGATAAATGCAAGGTTCTGAAGCTTGGGAGTGCCCATAACCCTAGTACTTATAAGAACATAAGAACATAAGAAAGGAGGAACACTGCAGCAGGCCTGTTGGCCCATACTAGGCAGGTCCTTTACAATTCATCCCACTAACAAACATTTGACCAACCCAATTTTCAATGCTACCCAAGAAATAAGCTCTGATGTGCAAGTCCCACTCAAATCCAACCCCTCCCACTCATGTACTTATCCAACCTAAATTTGAAACTACCCAAAGTCCTAGCCTCAATAACCCAACTAGGTAGACTTAAATGATGTAGAACTTAGCCATACAGATTGCGAAAAGGTCTTGGGGGTTATGGTGAGCAGCAACCTTAAACCAAGACAGCAATGCCTAAGCGTACGTAATAAGGCAAATAGATTACTCGGTTAAATCCGAGTGGGGATCAGGGAACTTCAGGAGGATTTAGACAAACTCTACTCTTGGTCAGAAAAGTGGCAGATGCAGTTCAATGTAGATAAATGCAAGGTTCTGAAGCTCGGGAGTGTCCATAACCCTAGCACTTATAAGTTAAATAATGTAGAACTTAGCCATACAGATTGCGAAAAGGACTTGGGGGTTATGGTAAGCAGCAACCTTAAACCAAGACAGCAATGCCTAAGCGTACGTAATAAGGCAAATAGATTACTGGGATTTATATCAAGAAGTGTAAGCAACAGAAGTCCAGAGGTCATACTGCAGCTTTATACATCATTAGTAAGGCCTCACCTAGATTATGCAGCTCAATTCTGGTCTCCATATTACAGAATGGACATAAATTCGTTAGAAAACATTCAGCGTAGGATGACTAAATTAATACGTAGCATTAGAAATCTTCCTTATGAAGAAAGGTTGAAGACTCTTAAGTTACATTCACTTGTTAGACGAAGAATGAGGGGAGACCTGATCGAAGTGTACAAGTGGAAGATAGGTATTAATAAAGGGGATATTAACAAGGTCTTGAGGATATCTCTCCAAGAGAGAACCCGCAGTAATGGATTTAAATTAGATAAGTTTTGATTTAGAAAGGACATAGGAAAGTATTGGTTTGGAAATAGGGTAGCTGATGAGTGGAACAGTCTACCTAGTTGGGTTATTGAGGCTAGGACTTTGGGTAGTTTCAAATTTAGGTTGGATAAGTACATGAGTGGGAGGGGTTGGATTTGAGTGGGACTTGCACATCATAGCTTATTTCTTGGGTAGCATTGAAAATTGGGTTGGTCAAATGTTTGTTAGTGGGATGAATTGTAAAGGACCTGCCTAGTATGGGCCAACAGGCCTGCTGCAGTGCTCCTCCTTTCTTATGTTCTTATGTTCTTAAGAGAGGGACCTGCTGGCATCAAGTAACACCAGTTCCCAGGATGGGTAATATCCTCTTGCTTAGTATTTTTGAAATACTGTAACTACCGGATTTTTGCTTTATAGTGTTACTGACAGAAATTAGTGCAGCTATAATGCATTTTCTCCGTCTTAAGTCGTCTTCTTTAATAACTAGTTTAACATGAGGTGTCTAACATCGTCTCTATGTTGAACACATGCGTTTTTGCGGTCATCATTTCTGCAAGCATTCAATGAAGCTAAACTGGTTATTAAAGAAGATGACTTATTTCTTGGGTAGCATTGAAAATTGGGTTGGTCGAATGTTTGTTAGTGGGATGAATTGTAAACATAAGAACATAAGAATGTAGGAACACTGCAGAAGGCCTTCTGGCCCATACGAGGCAGGTCCTTATCAAAACGACATCTACCTAAAGCTACTCAAGAAACAACTCCCGCACCCCCCAACACCAATCAAACCCAGCCCCTCCCACTCATATATTTGTCCAGTCTCTTCTTAAAGCTACCCAAGGTCCTAGCCTCTATCACCCCACTGGGAAGACTGTTCCACGCATCTACAACTCTGTTAGAAAACCAGTACTTACCTATGTCCTTTCTAAATCTAAATTTATCCAACTTAAATCCATTATTCCTGGTTCTTACCTGGTTCGACACCCTCAGTACTTTATTAATGTCTCCCTTGTTTATGCCCGTCATCCACTTATACACTTCAATGATATCTCCCCTCATTCTACGCCTCTCCAGAGAGTGGAGATTTAAGGCTTTAAGTCTATCTTCATACGGGAGGTTCCTTACACAGTAAATCATTTTAGTCATTCTTCTCTGTATGTTCTCTAATGAGTCTATGTCCATCCTGTAGTAAGGGGACCAAAACTGAGCAGCATAATCTAAATGAGGCCTCACTAGTGATGTATAGAGCTGTAAAATAACTTTTGGACTTCTGTTACTTATACTTCTTGAGATAAATCCAAGTAATCTGTTGGCCTTGTTGCGCACACTGAGGCACTGCTGTCTTGGCTTTAGATTTCTGCTTACCATGACTCCCAAGTCTTTTTCACATTCTGTATGACCAAGCTCTACTTCACCTAGATTATAGCTTCGAGGGTTATTTTCATTACCAAGGGCAAGTACCTTACACTTATCCACATTAAACTTCATCTGCCATTTCTCAGACCAAGACATTAATATGTTCAAATCGTCCTGGAGTTCATTGATATCCTCCTCAGAGTGAATTATACGGCCTATCTTTGTATCATCAGCAAACTTACTCATGTCACTAGTAATCCCTTCATCAAGGTCATTAATGTAAATTATGAACAAGAGAGGGCCCAAAACTGATCCTTGTGGAACGCCACTAGTGACTAATCCCCATTCAGATTTCACTCCATTAATGGTAACTCTCTGCTTTCTATTGGTAAGCCATGCCTCAATCCATGCTAGAACTTTACCTCCTATACCATGAGCTGCCACTTTTCTTAAGAGTCTCTTGTGAGGTACTCTGTCGAAGGCTTTACTAAAATCCAAATAAACAATATCATATTCCTTATCACTGTCAACTGCCTCAAATGTTCTATTGAAGAACGTCAGTAAGTTTGTCAGGCAGGAACGACCTCTCGTGAATCCATGCTGAGATTCATTTATCAAGTTATGTTCTTCAAGGTGACTTCTGATAATGTCAGCTATAATTGATTCTAATAACTTTCCCACTATAGATGTCAGGCTTATTGGACGGTAATTTGAAGGAGTGGACTTATCCCCTGATTTGAATATAGGAACCACATTAGCCATCTTCCACATCTCTGGCACAACACTGGTAAGGATGGACGCATTGAATACACTCGTTAATGGCTGACTAAGCTCCATCTTGCATTCCTTAAGTACCCTTGAAAACAACTCATCGGGTCCCGGGGACTTATTTTGTTTCAGTTTGTCTATCTGTTTAATAACCATGTCCCTCGTGACAGTAATATTAGTTAACTTAAATTCATCAGGAACTAAATAATTGTTAATTACTGGAATCTCATTTACATCTTCCTGTGTAAAAACTGACAAAAAATAGTCATTAAATAAGGAACACATTTCCAGTTCATTATCCGTCAGCTGTCCATTCCCAGATTTCAGAGGTCCTACTTTTTCCTTCACCTTCGTCCTATACACTTGAAAGAACCCCTTTGGATTAGTCTTTGATTCATTAGCAACTCTAATTTCATAGTCACGTTTAGCCTTTCTAATCGCCTTTTTTACTTCTCTTTTAAGCTGAACATATTGGTCAGTAAGGTTAACCTCTCCTCTTCTGATGCGCCTATAAATTCCCCTTTTCTCCCCTAATAGATGCTTTAGCCTCCTGTTAACCCATTTGGGATCGTTATTATTAGACCTAATTTCTCTCTGGGGAATGTATATACTCTGGGCACTGTGTACATTATTAAGAAAACAATCATAAAAGCAGATCCCTTCATATTCATAAGTATGATTATCGTCAATAAAATCATTAGCTAGATAACCCCAATCAAGATTAGACAGATGTTCCCTAAGTCCATTATAATCGGCAGAACGAAAATCGGGGATTTTTACTGTATTATCATTATTCTTGCATTCCCAATTAATGCTAAAGGTGATGGATTTGTGATCACTTGCGCCAAGCTCTTCAGTGATCTCCAGATTATTCACGAGTGTTTCCTTATTTGACAAGACTAGGTCTAGCAAATTATTACCCCTGGTAGGTTCAGTTACACTCTGTTTCAGAAAACAGTCCTGAACTGTTTCCATGAAGTCACTGGACTCTAGATTACCTGTCAAAGAATTCCAGTCAATTTGGCTAAAGTTAAAATCCCCTACTATGACTACGTTACTGTGTCCAGAAGCCCTAACAATTTCGTCCCAAAGAAGTCTCCCTCTATCGTGATCCAAGCCTGGAGGTCGGTATATTACACCTAGAATTAGTTTTTCTTGACCCTCCACGAACTCTACCCAAACAGACTCTGTTACTGCTCCATCTATTTTTATACCTTTTTTTATGCAACAATTAATATTTTGTCGAACATACAATGCAACTCCTCCCCCCTTCCCATTACATCTATCCACATTGAATAACTTAAATCCCTGAATATTACACTCAGCAGTCATATCCCGACTCTTTAAATCATACCACGTTTCAGTTAATGCAATGATATCAAAGTTCCCAGCACATGCTACCAAACGTAGTTCATTAATTTTATTTCTTGCACTTCTACTGTTAGCATAAAATACCATCATATGTTTTTTCTTCTGCACATTTTTCCTATTCATCTTTGTTTTTACACAATTTCTGAAATTATCATTACCCAGAGTTACTCCATGACAGTTACTATTAAGATTCTTAATATCAGAGCATAAGTCAATATATCCATACTCATTATTAATCATTTCTAAACCCATACCTCTAACTAATCCTAGTTTAAAGTCCTAACAACCCCCTCAACTGAGTTAGCAAGAAAACCCACACCTGCCCTGGATAAGTGAACCCCATCCCTGGCATACATGTCATTTCGGCCATAGAAGTTGTCCCAGTTGTCAATGAATGGTACTGCATTATCCTTACAGTGTTTATCCAGCCAACAATTAATACCAATTGCTCTGGACAACCATTCATTACCAACACCTCTTCTTGGCAAAATGCCACATATAACAGGGCGCCCCCCCTTCTTCCTAATCATGTCTATAGCTGTCCTGAACTTTCTAACTAAATCCTCACTTCTACGCTTGCCTACATCATTGCCTCCAGCACTGAGGCAAATAATAGGATTGATCCCATTACCGTTCATGATGTTGTCAAGCCGGCTAACAATGTCCTCCATCCCAGCCCCAGGAAAGCATACCCTTTGTCTCCTACTCCTGTCCTTCAAGCAGAATGCCCTATCCATGTATCTAACCTGGCTATCCCCTACAACAACAATATTCTTACCTTCCTTGTTGTCGTTCGTCGTGACGATCCCAGTAGTCGACTCACATTCGTCGGTTAGCACCGAGAATGCGTTGGAGGTTTCCACGGGAGTTTCCACAGCAGTCTCTTTCTTCTTCATCGTTTCTGGCTTTCCATTCGTCTTCTTGATCGTCAACTTCGTCGTCCCCTGCTGTCCAGCCACTGACCACGATCCCTTCTTGACCTGAGGACTCGAAACAGGAGGACTACTACGAATCCTCTTGTTTTCCTCGGTCAATCGCCGTATCTCCATCTTCGCTGCCTTCAATTCTTCCTTAAGTTGCTGGTAAAGTTGCTCGATGGAGGGCATCTTGGTTCAGTCCACGGGAGCAAACAAGACACTTCTTCACAGAGTTAAGTATAGGTCAGCACTCAAAGTACAGGTCACTGGATTGTGTTCTATGGTGGATGTGAGCCATCATGTTCAGATATTCCTTGTATTATAGTGTCAGCCGTTTAGCTGGCTGGATTGTGTTTATATATTTTGTCATTGAAGTTTTTAATGCTCTTATAAATGTATAAGTATAAGATTTGTTCACTGTATACTAAGGTGAAAGTGGCAAGTTTTCACGGGGGGGGGGGGGAGTGTAAGCATTACTGGGTAGGTATCTATCGTTTTTTATATGACCATCTTGTGATGTGAAGCACAGTACGAATAAGCAGTGTCTGATTTGAGTGCAGCCAATTCTGTCATTATATATGTGCTTCTTCAGTACTGTGTAGTCACAGTTGATTATTGTTCACTGCCTGTATCTTGTTACTTATTGATTATGTACCCATATATTTTGTACCTGAGTTTTAAATAAAATAAAAAAAAGTACTCATATTACTACACTGGAATTTCACTGTTTTCCCGCCCAAACCCATACCACTAGCTATTTCTAGTTTAAGTCCTATTAGCTCCCTCCACTACAGATGCCAGTGCCCCCACCCCAGACCTAGATAAGTGAACCCCATCCCTGGCATACATGTCATTTCTGCCATAGAAGAGGTCCCAGTTGTCAATGAATGTTACCGCATTTTCCTTACAGTATTTGTCCAGCCAGCAATTGACACCAATTGCTCTGGACAACCATTCATTTCCAACTCCTCTCCTTGGCAAAATACTACATATGGCAGAGAGCAAAATTCCACATATGACATGGGTGTTAGGAGAGGAGGAGTTTGAGGTAATCAGTCCCTCAGCCTGGAGTCGATGTGTTCAGTCCATCAATCTTGTAGAATGTACAGCATAGGTATGTGTATGTATAATGTTCACCAAGACCAGGGTCCTGGCACGGATCTTAATCTTAAGATGACCCATCTCTGGCTCCTGAAGGAGAATTGATTCTTCATTGTTGCAGCATATGCTGCTCAAGCACTGTTCTGGACAGTTCAGCTAGTGTGCCTCATAAGCATCCATGATTTGGTACTGAAGTTACTCCATCTCAGCTGTTCCTGAGCTGGGGACTGGGCTCTGTCCTCTCTGATAATCTGCAGATTCATGGCATCCACTGTATCCTTTGTCAGTAAGCACACCCTCAGGAGTGTGCTAACCACCCGCCTGAACATGCTCTGTTGTTCCGTGGAGGTGACTGTGTTGCAGATAATATCCGTGAATGCCTTGATGAGTGTTAAGAGATCCTTCCAGTTGAAGGCCTGCATTGTCGATGGGTTCGAAGCAGTGGATATTATCTTGGCTGTTGTAATCTGTTGGGACTGCTGAGGGTTGTATTTCTTCACTGCACACCGTGGCCTGTTGCTGTATGCCAAGTTGGGTAGCCGGCATCTGCTGGTGAGGTGCAGGCACAGCCAGCATAACGGCTGTACCGGGCAAGGAGTACCTGTGTTGCCATGTTATGGCCCGGGGGGGAAGCCTCGTGTAGTGCCGTCTGCTGATTGCGTTGCCCAGATGTTTCCTGTTGGCGCCGCTTGTTCCTCATGTTTTTGTTTCTTCGTTGCGACAGTGGGGGAGGATGCTCCTGTTCATGACGCCTGGTTGAGTCTTCAAGGGTCGGAAATTCCTGGGCATTGAGCTGGGTTGCCTGATGAAAGTTCTGCAGTATGGCAGGATTCTCTGAACCCGTCGTCTGCTGAGGGTGATGCTCTGCCATAGCCTGCTGCCTCGTTGTTGGCGTCTTCCAGGTCTCACGAATTCAAGGGTGATGGACTGATTACATTGTCTTCACTGCTCCTACCTACTTCCTGTACTCGACTGAAGAAGCCTACTGTGTAGGCGAAATGTTTCGGAATAAAGTTGCCTAAATGTTGCCTATGTGTCTTACCTACCAACCTGTCGGTATTGTATACCATTTTGATATTCACTTTGCGAACTGGTTCTGCTGTGAAAGTCCTGACATCGTACTTGACCCAAGAACCGAGGTCCAGCTGGTATGGCAGCGGTCCTACATGCTGAATGAGGACCTGCCGGGTTGGTGCGTTGCACCAACCCGGCCAGTGTCGTGTCAGCTGAGCTGACACGACACTGGGGTGAGCTGCTACTGCCTCTGTGGGCATCATCAGCGGGTATCGCATCACTACACCCTTGGTGACCTGCTGAGAATCCAGTTCCTCCAGGCTGAAGGAGTGGTCTGTCTCCATGACTCTCTTCAAGGTGGTATGCATTTCCCTGTTGATAGGAGTCAGTACTGGTTCTTCACTCTGGTTGAACCATATCTTGAACCTCAGTTTGTGCCGTGTTTCCAGGTGTGGGTTTTGTGTTCCCCATAAGCCTTTACCTTGAATCTGGAAGGTGACCTGAGCTGGTTTACCTGCTCCTTGGAGGGACGGCGTGTCTTACTGTTGTTCACATTGATTCATCCTTCTGTATTCGCTTGCTGCATGGTTAGGCTTGTCAGATCTGGAGAATTTTCCTCTGATGACACGGAATGGTCTCACAACTTCTTCGTTAGGATTGCGCCCCACATTTCTAAATTCGAGTCGTTCATTTCTAAATCCGAGTCCTCCGTCATGTCCCTGGAACATCGTGACCTCTTCCTTTCGGCAGAAGCCATGTGTCTGCCCACGTACGTCATACAGCATAAGTATGTATGTATAATGTTCGCCAAGACCGTAGTCCTGGCACTGGTCTCAATCTCGCGACGACCCGTCTCTGGCTCCCGAGGGAGCAAGGTTTCTACAATGATGCGATGTATGCTGCTCAAGGACTCTTCTGGTCAATTCAACTGGTGCATCTCACAAGCGACAACACCGTATGTACTCCTAACTGTGGACACTAGCGAGGAGGAGGATATGTCGTTATCACGGGTAACAGCTTGTCTGGTTCGTTGACTCCATGGTACATTAGTGTGGCCGCAGTCATCTTTGGGTCCTCTTCAGGAAAGGATATAAGTGCTAGTTGCCTGTGCAGTGTCTCAGTAACTTCGCACTCCAGAACATAAAGTGTTAGGGGGCGCTGGACAAAGTGCTGGCAGTACTGGCACATCTCCTCCTCAGCCTTGTCTACCATCATCTTGGCTGTGGGAAAGCCCAAACGAAGCCGATGGATGGCGGTACACTGCGCTCTGGACCAGCTTCTATCATATGGAGGGGGCTCTCCCTGAGTCACTGCTCGGTACCACTGTTGAGATGGGGTATCACCTAAGACCTCCCCCATAAGTTTCATGGCTCTGGCAGCCACCAGTTTGGTCTGTCGTAGGCTGATGGGGACAGTAATCCCAACATGTGGATAGTCTAAGGCTGCCTTGGCTGCATCATCTGCCGCCTCATTTCCCCGGATGCCAGCATGGCTAGGGATCCAGTTCAATGTCGATCTGTTGCCTTGAACTTCTAAGGCTGTCATTATGCTCAGGATCGATGTGATGAGGTGAACATTGTCCTGTGGTTGAGAATGGGAAAGGGCATTGATTGCAGAGGTGAAATCAACATGTATGACATGTCGGAGTTGATGTCGTAGGGCATGTGACAATGCCTGATGAATCGCCACAAGCTCAGCTTGAAGGATCGTGCAGTGGTCAGGGAGTCACCAACCTTGTGTGTGACCATTGTGGTACAGTCCAGCTGCTGCCCTCTTCCTGTCAGGGTCGACAGAACCATCTGTGAAATACACTGAACACGTGCCTCCCTCTGCCAGTGCCATGCTTGTCTAAGCATGACTGCAGAGGGTGCCTTGACTGCAGAGATGCTTAGAGATAGGTAGTTGCAAGACGCAAACATCGGCTGGATCTGGGCGCCAGGGAGGTGGTGGATGATACCCAGCAACAGGAAGGTCACAACTCTTCACAAGGAGTAGTTGTATAGGCAGCAGCGTCCGCCCATCAGCTCAAAACGAACGAATCCAGGAGTAGTCCGTGAAGAGAGTTGGATCTTGTGTCATGGTTGTCAATATCCGTCTTCTTAGTGGGGTACCTTGCTGCCAGTGCAGAATCGTGGCTACTTTGCAGGCTTTTATGTATCTTACTCTGTCAGCCAGGGAAGGAAGCCGGGCCTCAGATCTGAGACATACTGTGTTGGTCCAGATGGGGGCCTCAAGCATAGTTCTTATCGCCTGGTTTTGTACGACCTCCACCCTGTGCCTGCTCTTCGGGAAGAGATGAGCTAACGCCGGTGCACCATAGTCAATGAGCGAGCATATAGCTTGCATATAGTACAAGCGAAGTACATCTTTGCTCGCCCCTACACGGTGCTTCATCATGGCTCTCACGGCGTTGAGTTTGAGTAGAGCTCGGGACCTGACATACTCGGTCTGTTTCTGAAAGGTCAGCTTTTTATCAATGTAGATTCCCAAGTACAGGTAGGAGCCTGTCCACTCAAGTTCTATATCCTGAATACGTAATCTATTCACAGGATCTGGTCCCTTGAACATCATTGCAAGAGATTTCTCGGCCGAGATCTTGAGGCCTAGTTCCTTGCAAGACTGCGTAATTTGGTCCAAAACTTTCTAAGCTTGTCGCTCCAAATTGACTTTCCCATTCACTACGACGGCAAGATCATCAGCATAGCTGAGGAGCTGTGTATCGCTGTGAAATGGAAGGCTCCTTGTGGCGTGCCGTTTTCCAGAGTTTTAAAGGAAGAGTAGTGTCCCTGAAAGCTGACACAGGCCTTCCTGTCCCTAAGGTAGGACTCTATCCAGGCCAGGAACCGTCCTTTCATTCCCTTCTGAGCTAGTATTGCTAGAATTGCTGTGGGGCTGGCTAGCTCAAATGCCTTCTCAAGGTCGAGGTAGACGGAGATACTAGGTTTTTTGTTACTATCAGCAATCTAGCTAAGTAAGGTTATGCACTCTGCTGTACCCACCCCTTTGTTGATGCCAAATATGGAATGATGAGGGGGTCCAAGTTTCCATATGAGGCAGTTGAACACCATCCTCTCAGCAGGAACACTGCAACAGGCCTACTGACCCATGCAGAGCAGGTCCATGTCTCCCCCCACGGATTAGAGCAATGACCCACCCCCCAGATTATCCCAATGACCAACCCAGTCTGGTCATCCCCACTCAAGGATGGAGCACTGTACCAGACCAAGCAGCACAAGCTAGTCAGGTCCAACTGACACCCACCCACACCCACTCATGTATTTATCCAACCTATTTTTAAAACTACACAACGTTCTAGCCTCAATAACTGTACTCGGGAGCTTGTTCCACTCATCCACAACTCTATTACCAAACCAGTACTTTCCTATATCCTTCCTGAATCTGAACTTTTCCAACTTGAAACCATTGCTGCGAGTCCTGTCTTAGCTGGAAATTTTCAGCACACTATTTACATCCCCTTTATTTATTCCTGTTTTCCATTTATACACCTCGATCATATCTCCCCTAATTCTACACCTTTCGAGAGATGGCAGATTCAGAACTTTCAGTCTATCCTTGTGAAGGCTTACTCAGCCCTGTAACAACTTCAGACAGTATTACCAAGGTTGGCACCTCCTCAGGAAAATTAATGAATAGAAAAAGAATAAAAACTGACAAACATAAACACTTTATTGTTTAGAAAATATAAAATATAAAACACTTAAATGTGAAATATTGATCCTACCTTAAAGAAAATGAAAAATGAAAAATATAAATGATATCTGAATTCAACGCTAATATATATATATATATATACAACTTGAGTGCCTGGTGTTGGTGACACTGTGTGTTGTTGAAATAGTAGCCATTGTCGATGATAGGGGGTCGCAGGTGTTGATGACAACCCACCGGCTCGTTCTTTACAGATTTTATAACCGTCGATAATCCGTCCAGATGACAGGAAAGCAGGTTTTCTCCACTGCAATGATGAGGGGTTATATCCTGCTACTTGCATACACAAATAGGTAAGTGGATCAGAATTTTGGACGTCTCAGAACGGTAGTCCGTCTCCTTCAATTCTACTCGTTGATTAGCAGGTGACCCTCTTTGTTCTTTCAAGCAGTAAAGAGAGACAGATTACCCACTGATTAAGAAATCACTCTCCATGATAAGTACAATACCTAAAAGATGTGGTGATTATTAAAACATTTTAACCTATCAAAACTGAAAGGACTAAGTTAATTATTGGTCAAAAGTGAAGCTTTCAACCAATAAGTCCACTAAAATATGATCAGGCGCGTACTTACAGTAGTGTTGGGTGCTGTGAGTCGAGTGATTTACTGTTTGACCGGAGCCCCACACGTCACCTTTCGGGGGGGGGGGGAAGAGGGAGGGGAAGGGATAGCGGAGCTAGACTGACCCTACCTTAACAAGCAGCCGGCAATCAAACTATCACTTTCGGGGAGGGGAAAAAAGGGGGGGGGAATAGCGGGAGCAGGACTTACCCTACCTTAACAAGTAGCAGGCAATGAAACTATTGTTACTATATACTCACTCGCTACTCCTATCTATTGAACTTTTCCCTCACACTCCCCTATACCAAGACTTATAGTCAAGAAGTATAAGAAGAATAGGCGAGGAAAAAGTTCTAACATGTGGAAGCCGTGTAAAGCAACAAATCTTCTACTGACTGTCACGACTTAACCAGTCAGAAATAATTGGATGAACCATTGATATACACAATATGGAACTTAAAAGCCTGGAATGCCAATGTCCACCTCAAGAGGCGACTGTTGCTTCCCTTAAAAGTTTCTAGGTATATCAAAGGTTTGTGGTCCATTTCTAAAATGAATTCTTTTCCCAGCAAATAAAATTTATGTTTGGAGATACCCCTCACAAGGGCCAAACATTCCTTTTCTATGGTGGAGTATCTCGTTTCTGCGGGAAGGAGTTTCCGGCTTAGGAAGCATACAGGGAAGGGAGTACCATCATGGTATTGTAGTAGCACTGCACCTAAGCCAGTATTGGAGGCATCAGTTCTCAAACAAAATGTTTAATTAATATCTGGAATCTTAAGTATAGGGTCTTTCGAGAAGATATTTTTAATCTCATTAAACTTTTCCCGAGCTACGTCGGAAAGTTCAAGAGGTTCCTTCACAGACTTTTTAAGGAAGTCGGATAAGATGCCTGTAAGATCAGTAAGGTTCGGGATAAACCGTGCATAAAAATTTACAGAACCAAGAAAGCTACGCATGAGCTTCTTGGCTTTGGGGAATTTGAATTCTAATAAAGCTTTGATCTTACTGGGGAGAGGCTGCAGAGAGTTATTAGAAAGTATCAGTCCAAGATATCTAATCTTGTTATACCCAAGGAAGCATTTCTTCGGCTTGGCAGTGAGGCCATGTGAGCGTAACCTACGCAAAACTGATGTTAATGTTTGGATATGTTCGCCCCACTTGGATGTCATTACGTAAATGTTATCAAAATAAACTGAAACATTTGGCATATTACCCAAGACCTTTCTCATCAGTCTAACGTAGGTAGCACAGGCAGTTACCAAACCGAAGGGCATAGTTCTATATTGCATCAGTCCTTGGTGTGTGTAGGAAAAGCGGTGTACTGCTTAGAAGGATCTAACATTACTTGATGATATGCCTGCACAATATCAATCTCTGAAAAGAAGGAAGAGTAATAAAATTTGTGTAGATCGCTATCTATTAAGGGCATAGGCTCAGCATCCCACCGAGTTATATCACTAAGGCCTCTGAAGTCAATAGGAAGTCTATATGAATTATCCTCCTTCTTAACCATGACTACTGATGAGCAATATGCAGATACTGAAGGTTCAATGATCTTTAGTTTTAATAATTTGTCTACCTCTCAGTCAAATGCATCCCTAAGGTGAACTGGAGCTGGGTATAATTTTCGTTTGATAGGGTTGTCTGTCACTAAGTCAATCTTATGGGCTTCTGTGGAGGTAACACCTGGACAAACATTAATATTAATGTTTGTTGCGCCCGAGTGGTCAAGAGTCACAAAGTCATGTAGTTCTTCATCATAGTCTAAGTTAGAGGTGTCAATTACGCACACCTTACATTCTTCAGTTGTTTTATTAGGTTCGTGTGGAAAAACTAAGTCAAAGTTTTTAAGGCAGTTAACCGAATTTCTTCGGTAATATTTCTTAAGAATGATGATATGATAAAGCTTAGGTTTCCCCTTGACTTCTATGAGGTAGTCAGCTTTCCCACAAATTTTTAATACTTTATATGGACCTTTCTATGCTACTAATAATTTATTTGACTTGATAGGCAAAAGTACCAGGACTTCATCCCCTACTTTATAACTTATCTGACTTTTGGAATCAAAATAGGTTTTGTACTGGTCCATTGACAAGCTTAGGTTTTTTGAAACTGTGTCAGAGGTCTCCTCAAGTTTGGATCTAACGTCAAGGAGAAACTGGTAAGAAGACTGAACCTCAGCACTCACCTCCTCATTAGTCCATAAGTCATGAAGGATGGACAATGGGCCTCTGGCCTGTCTACCATAGAGAAGTTCAAAAGGTGAAAACCCCAAAGAATCACTGGGAACTTCCCTCATGGCAAACAAAGCACAGGGTAGGTAATGATGCCACTCCTTAGGTTTAAGGGAGCAAAGTTTCCTTAAAATGGACTTGAGAATCGAATGCTGGCACTCAATCCTCCCATTATAGCTGGGATGATAGGATGTGGTGAAGAGAGGCTTCACTCCCAGAAGTTGGTAGAGATGTTGCATTAAGTCAGATGTGAATTGTGTCCCACGGTCAGACAAAATTTCTCTAGAGAAGCCCACTCTGGAGAAGATGGACAAAAGGGCTTCAGCCACCTCTGTAGTGGTTATGGTTCCATTACTCCTTCCTCTAATTGTTCTTGACATTGTCCTCATCGCCTCCGAGCCGTGTGGACGAACTGCGCAGACGCTCCTGTTTGAGTTTGTTTTTGCGCAGTTTACCTGATTGAGCTGCCCCTAGCGTTGGTTGGTGGAAACTTTATTTTCTCCAACATGGCGCTGAATAGCAGAAGAAGAATCAACACTTTCTGCATTGAGATGATCCATGGTGCTGTCACGGGATCCATCATGGATTTATTATTACCAGCGATCATTCGCGATACCTATGGTATAGCTAATGAGGAGATAAGTGGTGTCGCACTCAATGGAACGACAAGAATCTTTGTTAAAATGACGTCTGCACGAGTCTACGAGGCGGTGGTCGACAAGTATCAGGAGACCATCATACCGGTTAATACAGCTGTGTCGGTGAGACTCCATGATGTATCTCGACATTACACTTGGGTGAAAATAAGGAATGTGCCTTTTGAGGCGACTGATTTTGATATTACCAGTGAACTGCTTACTTATGGGACGGTTCACGTAGCCACAGCAGGGAGATGGGCAACTGGACCGTATGCAGGTGCGCTGGAAGGTTCATATACTGTTAAAATGACTCTTCGACACCCTATTCCTTCATATGTTGTGTTGAAGGAATTACGGACTCAAGTCTATGTAACGTATGCTGGGCAACAACGTACGTGTCGGCTATGTGGGTCATATGACCACATCGCGGCGCAGTGTGGGAAACGAAGTGTGTACCCGGCACAACAGCAACGGCAACAGCAGCAACAGCAGCCAGTGGGCGAGGTAGGCGATGAGCGAGAACAGTCTCTTGCTACACCGCCCCAACAACGGTTGTCATGGAGTGAGGAGGTGGACAAAGAAAAGGAGCTCGAATCGCCAGTTGTAATGCTACAAGAAGAATCTCAGTCATTGGACATACATAAGGTTTTTGAGGAGAGACTACCTAATATGGGTGAAGAAGTGGCGGCGTCTTTGGTAAAGGCGTTGGATGACTTGTTAGAGGAATCGGTCCTAGATCAGGTGGAAGACCCAGGCTTAGTTCTGGGGACGGCTGTAAATGAAGGTATGGCAGGAGATGACGGTTTGTCGACGAGAGAGTCTAAAGGATTGAAGGTGCATGCAGTAGAGGTGGAGGTGCATCAGGACGGTGCTTCAGATGTCAAAATGCAGGAGGAGGGCGGGACACGAAAGAGGACTGCAGCATCATCGGATTCTGATGATGTGCTAACTCCTGCCCAACGCCCTGGGAAAAAGTCTTGGGAATGGTGAACCCAAGGATCAAGGGATTGCAAAGGTGATTCCCAATAAAGGGGGGAGGGACAGAGGTGCTGCAAAACGAACTGGGGTAAAGTCAATGCCGGGGACAAAAGGAAAACCCATTTGTTGAATTCAAGTGTTTTACTATAAATATTAACGGGTTGAGAGCTGAGAGGAAGCTTAAGTGGTTTAATGAGTATTTGGTGCGACTTGGTGTGGATGTGGTATTTTTACAGGAACATAATTTTAGGCCTGGTTATGAGTTGGATATGAGTGGTTATAATGTGTACATGGAACATGCGACACGTTTGAAAGGTGGGGCTGCCATTTTGGTAAAGGAAACTAGCCCGTTTATAGTAAGGCGTAGTGAAGGGGGGGAGGGGAGGGTAATTAGAGTGGATGGAACCTGGGGTAGGGTTCCCATTAGTTTAGTATGTGTATATGGCCCGGCTGAGGGTGACGTGAGTATTAAAACTAAATTTGTTCAGGACGTACTGGTCTATTTTTTACGTGGTTTACCGAATGTTGCAATAATAGGCGGAGATTGGAATTGCGTGATACGTCGTAAAGATGTGGAGCCTAGAGGTGCGGGGTGTTGTTTGGGTATATTGGGGGATATATTGACCGGGGTGGGGTTAAAGGATGTGTGTGGGGGGGGAGGGATGGTAGAGCATACCTTCATTAAACGAGGTTATGCGGCGAGGTTGGACCGAATGTACGTGCCTTGTGCGGTTACTGTGCGGAGGGTGAATGTGATAGATGTGTTGATAGAGGAGTTGTAATAGATGTGGATATTGAGGGTGTACCTCGGAGGGGTCCATCATTTTGGAAATTGAATGTAAAGTTATTAAAGGAAGAGGATAGTCTTTTGTCTTTTGGACATATGTGGGATCGTTTAGTGGTAGAAGCACCAGGGGATGTTGCCATGGTTAATTGGTGGGAAACGATAGCTAAAAAACGTATTAAGGAATATTATATTAATCGAGGGACGAGATATAATCAGTTACAATACGGTTTTCAAAAATATTTAGAGGGGCAGTTGCGCGAATGTTATGCACAAATTAATGCTAATTATCCTGTTATTGAAATTGAAAGTTTGAAGGAAAATATCCGGAATTTACAAAATGAGAGGTTTGATGGGGAAAGGCTTAAGGGCGGGATTGAGGAGGTTTTGTGGGGAGATCGGCCGTCGGCGTGTGTGTTGCGGAGTCAACACACGTCGCAAGGCAATGGAGTTAATGGGGTTGAATGTTCAGGTAGGTATGCAAGGGTATAAAGTGGACCAGGTGTTGACGACGACTGAGGGTATGAGTGGGTATATTGATGCTTGGGTTAAGTTGAAAGCGCAAAGTGTGGGAATAAGCGAAATAGCATTACAGTCAATTGGAAGGTTTGTGCAGTGTGAGTTGACAGAGCATGATCGATTCGTTTTGGAAGGGCCGATAACGGAGTGCGAGACATGGGAAGCTTTATCCGGGGCGCAATTAGGTAAGGCAC